>NW_026610592.1:300000-600000 GCF_029499605.1 Hyla sarda
GCCCCGCCAAACTAAGGCGGGAGGAAAATCGGAGGAGGAGTAGGGAGCAGGAGAGTGCCCAAGTGACGGGGGTAGCTCCGGCCCCTGCTCCTGAAGCTGGCCCTGAAATGACTGAAGCCCTGGAGGAGGACGTGCTAGATGAGGAGGTCAGGAGACTGGGCGAAGAGGAAGGCAATATGGCCGACTCTTCCGATTCCTCCCACTATGAAAGTGTGGATGAGGAGAGTGTAGAGAAGGCCAAAAAGAAAGACAAGGGCAAAAGGAAAGGGAGAAAGAAGAGGTCCAAGCCCTCTCTCCCTCGTACTGCGGGCCGGGTCCAAAGCGGAAGCCTGACTGCCCCCCCTCTGGTTGACCTGTCAAACCGGTACCTCGTCCTTGATAACATCTCCTCCCCCTCCTTGGAGGGGGAAGGTGAGGGCGAGGTGCCTAGGGAGAGAGAGCCTCTGGGGGGAACTGGGCCCTGTCCTGTTGAGGCACCTTCCTCAGAGGGCAGGGCTAGACCGGGGTCGGACGGAGACGGGGACCATATGGACCAGAGTGAGTCCAAAAAAAGGGGTAAAGGCGGTCCTGCCCTTTCTTCTTCTTCTGGGGATGAGGGCACGAAGAAGAAGGGGAAGAAGAAATAAAGGTGAGGCCATCTAACTTAATCACCCATGATGGCGGCACTCACCCCATTGACGCTGGCATCCATTAACTGTGCCAGCATAAAGTCTGATACGGCTAGATTCGCAGCCTTTGATTTTCTCGGCCGTGTTGAAGCCGACATTTTGTATCTGCAAGAGACCAGGTTGTCAGATTCAGCCTCCCTGGTAAAAGCCAGAAGAGAGTGGAGGTGCGGTCCCTCCCACTGGTCTCTTGCGGCTGAGCCGTATAGTGGGGTGGCGGTCCTTTTTACCGCTCCGGTTGAATGCCGACGGGTTATTGAGTTAGAAATGGGGAGGTGCCTGATCTTAGATGTCCTCATGAAAGGGCAAGAGCTCCGGCTCATTAACATCTACGCCCCACAAACCAAGTGGGGCCGCAAAGATCTCTTTATGAGGATTAAGCCCTTCCTTTTTACTAGCCGGCAAGTGATTTTTGGAGGGGACTTCAATAATGTCACGAGGTCCCAAGATAGGAGAGGTTCCAATGGTCCGCTGGCTTACGATAGCGTGGCCCTCAATAATATAGTTAGGGAAGCTCGCCTAGAGGACGCCCACATCCGGAGCCCCTCAGGCCACGTGGGTTTCACCTATCATCGAGGTAGCTGCAGGTCTAGGATAGACAGGTTTTATTTAAAGGAGGAAGCCGTCTCTTCTGCAGTGTCCGTGGTTGAGGTGGAATTCTCCGATCACTGTATGATTTTGTTTTCCTTGAATGTTTCAGAGACCCCCCGGATGGGTAAAGGTTATTGGAAGCTGAATTCGTCCCTCCTGGAGGAAGCGGAGATAAGACAGTCCTTTGAGGACTTTCTTCAGAGTCAGGTACCTTTACTGGACTTTTGTAGTAGTAAGTCAGAGTGGTGGGAGATATTCAAGAAGCGGGTTGCGGGGTTCTTCCGCCAGCTCTCGAGCCTCAGGTCCCTGAATAGGTACCGCCTGTATCGGGGTCTGAGGAGGAAACTCGAGCTCCTTGTCTCGACTGGAGGTAGCCGGGAGGATATCTCCAGAGTGAAATCCTTGCTGATGGGGTGTCAGTACGATAGGCACGCATCTTTGGTTTTTGAGAGGGATTACGGGAGGTACCGCTCGCCCGACCCTTACAAGAACTGTAAGATGTCAGTGAGTAGTAAAGTGGTCTCAGGACTGATTGATAGTACGGGATCTCTGAATCGGTCCAGATCAGGGATCCTGGAGGTCGTCAGATCCTTCTACTCGCACCTCTTGGGAAGGAAGGATCTAAATCGAGACGAGATGTCGGCTTTCCTGGCTGAAACTATTCCTGAGCCAGGGGTAGACCCCTCTCTTGATGTTTTGGCAGAAGAAATCAGGGAAGAGGAAGTGAGACTGGCGATCGAGGGGCTCGCCCCCAAGAAGTCGCCAGGCCCGGATGGCTTAACATCCGAGTGGTACAGGACCTTTAAGGAGTCTTTAGCTCCCCTCTTGACTGAGGTATTCAATGAGTGTCTCTCCTCGGGCACTCTACCAAAGTCAATGAGGAGGTCAGCCCTGATTCTTCTGTCAAAGGGTAAAGATCCTAGCCGGATTGAGAATTGGAGGCCCATAGCTCTTCTCAATACGGACAGGAAGCTTCTGGCCAAGATACTGTTTAATCGGTTGGTGAAGTTTGCACCCCGGCTCCTTTCGGGGGACCAGCACTGCTCTGTTCCGGGCCGAAGCACCTTAAGTGCTGTCCTCAGTGTCAGGGAGGCAGTGGAGCGGAGTAGTGCGGGTCTCTGGAAGGGGTACATGCTGTCCTTGGATCAGGCCAAAGCATTTGATCGGGTGAACCACGAATACCTCTGGTCCGTCCTCCTGAGATATGGCTTACCGAGTACTTTTGTGAATTGGCTTGTCACCTTATATGCAGGGGCAGAGAGTTTCCCGCTGGTGAACGGTTGGTCTGGCCGCTCTTTTGAGGTGGGGTCCGGAGTCCGTCAGGGTTGTCCTTTGAGCCCGCTGTTATACGTGTTCGCAATCGATCCCTTCGTCCGGAGGGTAGATTGTGGGCCGTTGGCGGGGGTCGGGATGACTCTGGCGGAGCCGGATGTCGCCCAGAGAGTGGTGGCGTACGCTGATGATGTCACTATTTTCGTCTCCTCACGGGAGGAGGTCGATGTGGTGATGTCAGAGGTGGACCGCTACTCGGAGGCATCCGGGTCCAAGATCAACCGGGATAAGTGTGAAAGTCTCTGGCTGGGAGGGGGAGATCCCACGTTTGATCTCCCTGACACCCTTCCAGGGCTCCAAGAGTCAGCAAAAATTCTGGGCATCACATTCGGCCAGGATGATTATCCCACCAAAAACTGGGATGGTAAGCTCCAGGATGCCACTCAGAGGGTGAACCAGTGGAAGGGTTGGTCTATGACCCTCAGGGAAAGGGTACACCTGATCAAATCGTACCTGCTCCCCTTGTTTATCTATCTGGGCAGTGTATGTATCTTACCAGAGGCTTACTACACTAGGGTCTACAGCCTGTTTTTCCAACTGTTATGGGGGAACAGGTTGAACCTAGTCAAGAGGGAGGTTACGTACCGCACGAGGAGACTAGGGGGTTTATCTATGGTAAACCCCGTGGTGTTCTTAACGAACACCTTCTTGAAAGCCAACATTGCAAACCTCTGGAAAGAGAGGGCTCCTCCGTGGGTACTCTCCTGCAAGGAGTGGTTTCGGCCTTTCTTCCAGGAATGGGAGACAGGAGGGCAAGTGAAGGACCTCCGTACACCACATGGATATCTTCCGGCTTACGCTACCCCGACTCTGAAGGCGATACGTCGGTGGGGTCTGGGAGTGTGGGAGATCAGGACCCAGTCAAGGCAGTTCCTTGACAAACGGGTTCTGTTGACCCACTTCCAGAAGCCTCTGGCGCTCAGGGACTGCCCAGGTCGGGATCTGAGGGAGGGGTTGTATCTTTTAAACATGAAAAGGATCCCCCAGAAGTTTTGGGACTTGGCCTGGCGCTGCTTTCAGGGGAAGCTATGTGTAAGGGACAACCTGAAGTACAGGAACTCTGATGACCGGGGATGTCCCCGAGAAGAGTGTGGGGACACGCTGGAAAGCATGGACCACTTCCTGCTTCATTGTCCCTTTAACATAGGGGTCTACAACAGGGTGGGCGCTTCCATCGGCTGGAGTCAACTTGCCGGCCTTGCCTATCCGGAGTGGGCTTATGGGGCATTCAGGAACCTGGGTGGCCGAGATCGGGGCACTTTATTTTTAGTCAGTTTAGTGGTTAGGTACTACACGTGGAACGCACGGTGCTTAGTGTCGACCCAACAGAAAATCCTCTCCGAGGTGGAGGTCTGTAGGAACATCACTGGTGACCTCGGGAAGATCAGGTCTTTGGAGTATGGCAGTCTTGGTACCAGTAGGGCTTCTCTCCTGTGGAGAGGTTTCTCATTTCATGTGCCCTAGGTACTAAACCTTTTGGGTAGAGTACCTTTTATTTTTGGTTAGGGGCAGTGTTATAGGGGTAGAGATAGGGTGAGGGTAGGGTCAGATTTATTGTAGGGATAGAATTAGGGAGAATTGTAGGGGGAGTTAGGGAAAGAGTATAAAATGATTTATGTATCAGGTCTGCCATCCTTCTCCCTGGTGGTGGGCTGATGCATGTGCACATTAGCTTTTTGTTTTGTTTTCAATTTACATGGTATGAAGGGCTTACAGGCAACCAAACTTGGGCCTAAAGGGGGTGGTGGTTCAGAATGTATAAGTTTGTATATAAGTTGGTTGGGAGGAGTGTTAGGTGGGGAGGGTGTATTTGTGGGTGGTGGTTTTGTGGTGTTTTGGGGTCCTGACATGGGTCAGTTAAGGACTGGACTTTGTGAACTGTATGGACGGTATGGACTCTGACCCATGTACAGGAGGGGTGGTGTGGGTGAGGGGACAGTTTTAGTGTAGGTGTTTTCCGTTGTTTTCTGTAGTATATTTTTGTGTATTTTCAGTAAGTTTTGTATTGTGTTTTGTATATATTGTGTTTTGTATTTATATTGTTTTATATTATATAGTGTATAGTGCAGTCGGGCCAGTAGTTAAGTAGTGTCATATGTGTTTATGTGTATGTATATGTGTGCGTTTATGTGTATATACATGTGTATGTATATATATATATATATGTATGTATGTGTATGCTTGCGTATATGCATGTATACATGTTTGTGTATAAAATTTTATATTTTATTTTTTCCTCCTTGGGGGGGCTGCTGCCCTCCGGTGTCTCTGTTCTCCTCGCTTCCGGCTTCGCGGTCTCGCTTTTCGGCGGTGTTGTCCTTTTCTTCGGTTGTGGCTTGCTCTTTTTGGGTCCGGCTCTCGCCGGTTTCTGGGCCGCGCGCAGATCCTCTCTGGCCGTCCTCGGCTCCTTGCCGTGCTGGGCGTGCTTCGCGGGCCTTGCGGCCGTGCGGGGGCGGTGCGTGGGGCTGGGCTCTTTGGGCCCTCTCTCCGGCCGCGTCTCCGCGCTGCTTTTCCCTGCCCTTCTTTCACCGGTGGATCTCTGGCTGTGAGGCAGAGTGTTATTTATTAGCAAGTTGTGCTGAAATATTTTTTTTTTTTTTTTTTTTTTTACTTATTTTATTTATTTTTTTATTTTTATTTTTTTTTCCCCTGGGTAAGGGTCATTTTTGAGTTACAGCCAAGTTGTGCTACCTTTTATGTTCCTTTTCTTTTGTTTTATAGCCAAGTCGTGCTTATTTTATGTTTTATATATTTTTATAAGCCAAGTTGGGCTATTTTTATGTTCTTTTTGGAATGCGTGTTTGAGTGTGATATTTAGTTTTTTGGTATGTGAAAAAAGTAAAAGTGTATTTTAGTAAATTTGGGCTGGCCGGTTAGGCAGAATTTGTTTTTGCAATTTTATTTATGTTATGTTTGTTATAGCTGGTTAAGCTTGTTTTTGTTTAATATTTTGTATCTGATTTGTTTTGCATTTTTATAATAAAAAGAGTTGCTGCTCCCAGCAGGGTGTGTGCGGGTGTGTCTCCTGAGACTTCCAGCAGAGCAGAGCCAAGCAGAGTTTTCCAACAAGCCTTCCCCAGGTTTGTGGCAGATTCCTGGGGAAGAAGCTCCTGCAATGGAGCCTCGTGGCTCCACTCCCCGTTCCAGGCTGGCGGGAAGTGGAGTGAAAACTTCGACAGCCATTGTTCCGGCCGGGAGAAGATCGGGCAGAGTCTGCAGCAATGCAGGCTCTGCTACCCAGGCTACGGATGCCAGCCAGAGATCCACTGGTGGAAGAAAGGCAAGGAAAAGCAGTGTGGAGATGTGGTCGGAGAGTGGGCCCGGCGAGTCCAGTTCCACGTACTGCTCCCGCATGGCCGCAAGGTTTGCGGAGTACGAGCAGCGCGGCAAGGAGCTGAAGATGGCCAGAGAGGATCTGCGTGCGACCCAGAGTCTGATGAGTACCGGATCCAGAAAGAGCAAGCCAGAACTGAAGAAGAGGATAACATCGCTGAAAGGCGAGATTGTGAGGCTGGAGGCGAGGAGAGCGGAGATACTGGAGGGGAGCGGACTCTTCAAGGAGAAGCTGATCAACAGCAATCGGTTTGCCGCCACGAAATCCCCAGGTAAGGTGGAGGTGGATGATGGGGAGAGTAGTGGCGGCGAAGATAGGGAGGATGGTGGTGAAGAGGAGAAGATGGAGGAAAGTGTGGGAGTTGTAGCTACTCCAGGTGACACCCAGACCCAGGACAGCTACATTGAGGCTGGACAGGTGGCACTTCCGCCAAGCGAGAGTGAGGAGGATGACGTGGAGGGTGAGGCTGGGGGTCTGCTGAGGGCAATTGTGATGCAGGAGTCCCCAGCCCACCTCCAGAATTTCACCTTTGGGGACGAGGAATGTGAAGATGTGGTGGTCAAGCAGAGGTCCAAGAAAAGGAAGACAAAGGAGACGGTACAATATGTATTTGTCCCCTTCCAGCAGTCTGGGCCAGCTGCAAAGCTGGTTCAGGCTGCGGGCTCCCCCAAACTGCCAGACCCCGTTCCTGTGGTGGAGCGGGGCCAGCACGGGGAGTACAGTAAGGCGTCAGGAAAGGCTAAGGGCGCAATAGTTGTGAAGCCCACCCATCCTGTCGGTAGGGAAGGGCAGGATGGGCACATGCCGGGCAGCTCTGGCACTGCAGGACCGCCCCAGGGTGGCAGGGGGCGTGTCCAAGTGCCAGAGGCAAGTTATGCTGCCGTGTGCTCGGGGGGCGGTTCCCCGAGTACTGTGGGCACTACTGGCGCCGCGGGGCACTCCCCTGTGAGGGGGGGGAGTGTCCGGGCGCCAGAGAGCGTTGTGTCTGTGTGCTCGGGGGTCGGTCCCCCGAGTACAGTGTGTTCTGCGGGCACTGCAGGGCACTCCCCTGTGAGGGGGGGGAGTGTCCCGGTGTCGGGATCAGTGTCCGGCAATGGCGCCGTGGGAGGAGCTGGGGTGCGCTCGGTGGGGCAGCCCCAGACTCAGGAGGCACCATTGATCATTCAGAAGGAGGAGCCATCATCATCATCAGCAGCAGCAGCAGCCAAGCCGGAAATTAAGCCAGCGGTACTACAAATCCCAGCCAGCCCAGAATCAGTTAGGCAGGGTATGAGTGAGAATGCTGAGTGTAGTAGTGTTGTGGATGAGAGGAGTGTCAGTGGAGTGAATGTTGGTGGGAGTAGTGGTATGAATGGGAAAAAGGATGATGTGAGTGGTGGTGTGAGTGGTGGTGTGAATGGTGGTTCTGGGTCTGGGTCTGGGTCTGGCCCGGCTGCCCCCCCGGCAGTGACTGCTCCTAGGAGCTATGCTAATGTCGCTGCCGGGGGTCCAGGGGGATCCCCGTCTCCGTCCGTCCCCGGGGGTTACTTGCAACAGCGCCTCCTGGAGGCTCTGCGTAGGGGAGACAGGTCGATCCAGGTAGAGGGAAGGGGTGAGGTCGACCTGTCTTTCTGGATAGAGAGGCACGGTTTGGGGGCTTTCCGAGAGCAGAATGGGGAGGTGGTCTGGTCCCTCCCGACAACCGGGCAGGACAATAACCGCAGGAATGTGGTCCGTCTGATTTGGAGGGGTGAGGATGCGTGCCCACCTCGCGCTAAAGTGGTTGAGCTCCTCCTCCAGATGGAATTCAGGGCGAGTGACATCTTTGCCCTGATCCACCCCTACGGTACGTCCGAGTTTGACGTCAGTTTCGTTCGGCCAGAGGGTCTCGAACTCTTCTGGTCAAACTACGAGGTGGCGAAGAACGAGCCCGGCTGGCGGGATTTTGCCGTAAAGGCAATTTCCCGTCAGAACTCGGTCAAGAAGGTGACCGTTTTGACCCGTAACGAGTCACTTTCTTGTTACGACATCATGACCTGGCTCGGTCGGTATGGGGATGTGACGGACATGCCCAAGAAAAACATTGATGAGCACGGGATCTGGTCCGGGGCCTGGACGTTTTCCGTCAAACTCAGGCGTTCAGGGAGTACGGTTGCCCACATTCCGTCAGCCGCCTTCCTTGGACGTGACAGGATCCAGGTCTTCTACCAGGGGCAGCCTAAGGTCTGTCACAGGTGCGGTAGCCCCACCCATTTTAGCGCAGCTTGTACTGTACAGGTCTGTGCTTTGTGTGGTGGGGTGGGTCATCTGGCCGCATCCTGTAGGCAGATCCGCTGCCATCTGTGTGGTGTCCTCGGGCACCCTTTCAGCCGTTGTCCTAGCGCCTTCGCCCGTGCGGCGGCCGCTCCGGCTGGGGAGAGCTGTGAAGTTGCCTCGGCTGGAGAGGGTACGAGCAGGGATGGGGGCGCACCAGGGCTAGTGAGGAAGAAGGGCCCCGCCAAACTAAGGCGGGAGGAAAATCGGAGGAGGAGTAGGGAGCAGGAGAGTGCCCAAGTGACGGGGGTAGCTCCGGCCCCTGCTCCTGAAGCTGGCCCTGAAATGACTGAAGCCCTGGAGGAGGACGTGCTGGATGAGGAGGTCAGGAGACTGGGCGAAGAGGAAGGCAATATGGCCGACTCTTCCGATTCCTCCCACTATGAAAGTGTGGATGAGGAGAGTGTAGAGAAGGCCAAAAAGAAAGACAAGGGCAAAAGGAAAGGGAGAAAGAAGAGGTCCAAGCCCTCTCTCCCTCGTACTGCGGGCCGGGTCCAAAGCGGAAGCCTGACTGCCCCCCCTCTGGTTGACCTGTCAAACCGGTACCTCGTCCTTGATAACATCTCCTCCCCCTCCTTGGAGGGGGAAGGTGAGGGCGAGGTGCCTAGGGAGAGAGAGCCTCTGGGGGGTTGGACGGAGACGGGGTCGGACGGAGACGGGGACCATATGGACCAGAGTGAGTCCAAAAAAAGGGGTAAAAGCGGTCCTGCCCTTTCTTCTTCTTCTGGGGATGAGGGCACGAAGAAGGGGAAGAAGAAATAAAGGTGAGGCCGTCTAACTTAATCACCCATGATGGCGGCACTCACCCCATTGACGCTGGCATCCATTAACTGTGCCAGCATAAAGTCTGATACGGCTAGATTCGCAGCCTTTGATTTTCTCGGCCGTGTTGAAGCCGACATTTTGTATCTGCAAGAGACCAGGTTGTCAGATCTAGCCTCCCTGGTAAAAGCCAGAAGAGAGTGGAGGCGCGGGCCCTCCCACTGGTCTCTTGCGGCTGAGCCGTATAGTGGGGTGGCGGTCCTTTTTACCGCTCCGGTTGAATGCCGACGGGTTATTGAGTTAGAAATGGGGAGGTGCCTGATCTTAGATGTCCTCATGAAGGGGCAAGAGCTCCGGCTCATTAACATCTACGCCCCACAAACCAAGTGGGGCCGCAAAGATCTCTTTATGAGGATTAAGCCCTTCCTTTTTACTAGCCGGCAAGTGATTTTTGGAGGGGACTTCAATAATGTCACGAGGTCCCAAGATAGGAAAGGTTCCAATGGTCCGCTGGCTTACGATAGCGTGGCCCTCAATAATATAGTTAGGGAAGCTTGCCTAGAGGATGCCCACATCCGGAGCCCCTCAGGCCACGTGGGTTTCACCTATCATCGAGGTAGCTGCAGGTCTAGGATAGACAGGTTTTATTTAAAGGAGGAAGCCGTCTCTTCCGCAGTGTCCGTGGTTGAGGTGGAATTCTCCGATCACTGTATGATTTTGTTTTCCTTGAATGTTTCAGAGACCCCCCGGATGGGTAAAGGTTATTGGAAGCTGAATTCGTCCCTCCTGGAGGAAGCGGAGATAAGACAGTCCTTTGAGGATTTTCTTCAGAGTCAGGTACCTTTACTGGACTTTTGTAGTAGTAAGTCAGAGTGGTGGGAGATATTCAAGAAGCGGGTTGCGGGGTTCTTCCGCCAGCTCTCGAGCCTCAGGTCCCTGAATAGGTACCGCCTGTATCAGGGTCTGAGGAGGAAACTCGAGCTCCTTGTCTCGACTGGAGGTAGCCGGGAGGATATCTCCAGAGTGAAATCCTTGCTGACGGGGTGTCAGTACGATAGGCACGCATCTTTGGTTTTTGAGAGGGATTACGGGAGGTACCGCTCGCCCGACCCTTACAAGAACTGTAAGATGTCAGTGAGTAGTAAAGTGGTCTCAGGACTGATTGATAGTACGGGATCTCTGAATCGGTCCAGATCAGGGATCCTGGATGTCGTCAGATCCTTCTACTCTTCACCTCTTGGGAAGGAAGGATCTAGATCGAGACAGGATGTCGGCTTTCCTGGCTGAAACTATTTCTGAGCCAGGGGTAGACCCCTCTCTTGATGTTTTGGCAGAAGAAATCAGGGAAGAGGAAGTGAGACTGGCGATCGAGGGGCTCGCCCCCAAGAAGTCGCCAGGTCCGGATGGCTTAACATCCGAGTGGTACAGGACCTTTAAGGAGTCTTTAGCTCCCCTCTTGACTGAGGTATTCAATGAGTGTCTCTCCTCGGGCACTCTACCAAAGTCAATGAGGAGGTCAGCCCTGATTCTTCTGTCAAAGGGTAAAGATCCTAGCCGGATTGAGAATTGGAGGCCCATAGCTCTCCTCAATACGGACAGGAAGCTTCTGGCCAAGATACTGTTTAATCGGTTGGTGAAATTTGCACCCCGGCTCCTTTCGGGGGCCCAGCACTGCTCTGTTCCAGGCCGAAGCACCTTAAGTGCTGTCCTCAGTGTCAGGGAGGCAGTGGAGCGGAGTAGTGCGGGTCTCTGGAAGGGGTACATGCTGTCCTTGGATCAGGCCAAAGCATTTGATCGGGTGAACCACGAGTACCTCTGGCCCGTCCTCCTGAGATATGGCTTACCGAGTACTTTTGTGAATTGGCTTGTCACCTTATATGCAGGGGCAGAGAGTTTCCCGCTGGTGAACGGTTGGTCTGGCCGCTCTTTTGAGGTGGGGTCCGGAGTCCGTCAGGGTTGTCCTTTGAGCCCGCTGTTATACGTGTTCGCAATCGATCCCTTCGTCCGGAGGGTAGATTGTGGGCCGTTGGCGGGAGTCGGGATGACTCTGGCGGAGCCGGATGTCGCCCAGAGAGTGGTGGCGTACGCTGATGATGTCACTATTTTCGTCTCCTCACGGGAGGAGGTCGATGTGGTGATGTCAGAGGTGGACCGCTACTCGGAGGCATCCGGGTCCAAGATCAACCGGGATAAGTGTGAAAGTCTCTGGCTGGGAGGGGGAGATCCCACGTTTGATCTCCCTGACACCCTTCCAGGGCTCCAAGAGTCAGCAAAAATTCTGGGCATCACATTCGGCCAGGATGATTATCCCACCAAAAACTGGGACGGTAAGCTCCAGGATGCCACTCAGAGGGTGAACCAGTGGAAGGGTTGGTCTATGACCCTCAGGGAAAGGGTACACCTGATCAAATCGTACCTGCTCCCCTTGTTTATCTATCTGGGCAGTGTATGTATCTTACCAGAGGCTTACTACACTAGGGTCTACAGCCTGTTTTTCCAACTGTTATGGGGGAACAGGTTGAACCTAGTCAAGAGGGAGGTTACGTACCGCACGAGGAGACTAGGGGGTTTATCTATGGTAAACCCCGTGGTGTTCTTAACGAACACCTTCTTGAAAGCCAACATTGCAAACCTCTGGAAAGAGAGGGCTCCTCCGTGGGTACTCTCCTGCAAGGAGTGGTTTCGGCCTTTCTTCCAGGAATGGGAGACAGGAGGGCAAGTGAAGGACCTCCGTACGCCCCATGGATATCTTCCGGCTTACGCTACCCCGACTCTGAAGGCGATACGTCGGTGGGGTCTGGGAGTGTGGGAGATCAGGACCCAGTCAAGGCAGTTCCTTGACAAACGGGTTCTGTTGACCCACTTCCAGAAGCCTCTGGCGCTCAGGGACTGCCCAGGTCGGGATCTGAGGGAGGGGTTGTATCTTTTAAACATGAAAAGGATCCCCCAGAAGTTTTGGGACTTGGCCTGGGGCTGCTTTCAGGGGAAGCTATGTGTAAAGGACAACCTGAAGTACAGGAACTCTGATGACCGGGGATGTCCCCGAGAAGAGTGCGGGGACACGCTGGAAAGCATGGACCACTTCCTGCTTCATTGTCCCTTTAACATAGGGGTCTACAACAGGGTGGGCGCTTCCATCGGCTGGAGTCAACTTGCCGGCCTTGCCTATCCGGAGTGGGCTTATGGGGCATTCAGGAACCTGGGTGACCGAGATCGGGGCACTTTATTTTTAGTCAGTTTAGTGGTTAGGTACTACACGTGGAACGCACGGTGCTTAGTGTCGACCCAACAGAAAATCCTCTCCGAGGTGGAGGTCTGTAGGAACATCACCGGTGACCTCGGGAAGATCAGGTCTTTGGAGTATGGCAGTCTTGGTACCAGTAGGGCTTCTCTCCTGTGGAGAGGTTTCTCATTTCATGTGCCCTAGGTACTAAACCTTTTGGGTAGAGTCCCTTTTATTTTTGGTTAGGGGCAGTGTTATAAGGGTAGAGATAGGGTGAGGGTAGGGTCAGATTTATTGTAGGGATAGAATTAGGGAGAATTGTAGGGGGAGTTAGGGAAAGAGTATAAAATGATTTATGTATCAGGTCTGCCATCCTTCTCCCTGGTGGTGGGCTGATGCATGTGCACATTAGCTTTTTGTTTTGTTTTCAATTTACATGGTATGAAGGGCTTACAGGCAACCAAACTTGGGCCTAAAGGGGGTGGTGGTTCAGAATGTATAAGTTTGTATATAAGTTGGTTGGGAGGAGTGTTAGGTGGGGAGGGTGTATTTGTGGGTGGTGGTTTTGTGGTGTTTTGGGGACCTGACATGGGTCAGTTAAGGACTGGACTTTGAGAACTGTATGGACGGTATGGACTCTGACCCATGTACAGGAGGGGTGGTGTGGGTGAGGGGACAGTTTTAGTGTAGGTGTTTTTCTGTTGTTTTTTGTAGTGTATTAACTATATTTTTGTACATTTTCTGTGATTTTGTATATATTGTGTTTTGTATATATTGTGTTTTGTATTTATATTGTTTTATATTATATAGTGTATAGTGGCAGTCGGGCCAGTAAAAATGAAAAAAAAAAGCGGTGTCATATGTGTATGTATATGTATATATATATATATGTATATATATGTATATATATATATGTGTGTGTGTGTTTGATTGTGTATATGCATGTACACATGTTTGTGTATATTTTTTAATTTATTTTATTTTATTTTATTTCCCTCCTTCAGGGAGCTGCTCCCCTCCGGTGTCTCTGCTCTCCTCGCCTCCGGCATCGCGGTTTCGCTTTTCGGCGGTGTTGTCCTTTTCTTCAGTTCTGGCTTGCTCTTTTTGGGTCCGGTTTCTGGGTTGCGCGTGGATCCTCTCTGGCCGTCCTCGGCTCCTTGCCGTGCTGGGCATGCTTTGCGGGCCTTGCGGCTGTGCGGGGGCAGTGCGTGGGACTGGGCTTTTTGGGCCCTCTCTCCGGCCGCGTCTCCGTGCTGCTTTTCCTTGCCCTTCTTTCACCGGTGGATCTCTGGCTGGGAGGCAGAGCGTAGTTTTTTCACAAGTTGTGCTGAGCAATTTATTTATATATTATTATTATTCTTTTTTTTTTTTTTTTTTTTTTTTCTTCCCCCCCGTGGTAAGGGTAATTTTTATGTTATAGCCAAGTTGTGCTACTTTTATGTTCCTTTTCATTTGGTTTGTTTTTATAGCCAAGTTGTGCTGAATTTTATGTTTATATATTTATTTATTTATTTATTTATTTTTTTTATAAGCCAAGTTGGGCTCTTTTTTTATTTTTTTATTTTAATGTTTTTTTTTAAAAGAAAATGAATGCGTGTTTGTGTGTGTTATTTTGGTATGGGGAAAAAGTAAAAGTGTATTTTAGTAAATTTGGGCTGGCCGGTTAGGCAGAATTTGTTTTTGCAATTTTATTTATGTTATGTTTTTTATAGCTGGTTAAGCTTGTTTTTGTTTAATGTTTTGTATCTGATTTGTTTTGCATTTTTATAATAAAAAGAGTTACAGCTCCCAGCAGATCTTTCTTACTTGTATATGTAAGGATTTGCTTTATCTGTATTACCGCATATACTCGAGTATAAGCCGACCCGAGTATAAGCCGAGACCCCTAATTTCAACCCAAAATCCCAGGAAAAGTTATTGACTCGAGTATATGCCTAGGGTGGGAAATACCTCATCCCCCCCTGTCATCATCCAGACCCGTCATTAACATCCTCATCATCATCCCCTTGTCATCATCCCACACATCCCCCCTTCATCATCCCCTTATCATCCCACACATCCCCCCTTCATCATCCCCTTATCATCCCACACATCCCCCCTTCATCATCCCCTTGTCATCATCCCACACATCCCCCCTTCATCATCCCCTTATCATCCCACACATCCCCCTTCATCATCCCCTTCATCATCCCCTTATCATCCCACACATCCCCCCTTCATCATCCCCTTATCATCCCGCACATCCCCCCTTCAATCCCCTTATCATCCCACACATCCCCCCTTCATCATCCCCTTGTAATCATCCCACACCCCCCCTTCATCATCCCCTTGTCATCATCCCCACCTCCCTTCATCATCCCCACACCCCCCCTTCATCATCCTCTTCTCATCATTCGCCCTCAGTGGTCTTCAACCTGCGGACCTCCAGAGGTTTCAAAACTACAACTCCCAGCAAGCCCGGGCAGCCATCGGCTGTCCGGGCTTGCTGGGAGTTGTAGTTTTGAAACCTCCGGAGGTCCGCAGGTTGAAGACCACTGCGGCCTTCAACATCATCCAGCCCCCTCTCACCCCCTTTAGTTCTGAGTACTCACCTCCGCTCGGCGCTGGTCCGGTCCTGCAGGGCTGTCCGGAGAGGAGGTGGTCCGGTGGGATAGTGGTTCCGGGCTGCTATCTTCATCGGGGGCGCCTCTTCTCCGCGCTTCCGGCCCGTAATAGAGGCGTTGCCTTGACAACGACGCAGAAGTACGTTGGCAATGAACGCACCTCTGCGTCGTTGTCAAGGCAACGTGACTATTCTGAGGCCGGGCCCGAAGCGCTTTGAAGAGGCGCCCCCGGTGAAGATAGCAGCCCGGAACCACTATCCCACCGGACCACCTCCTCACCGGACAGCCCTGCAGGAACGGACCAGCGCCGAGCGGAGGTGAGTACTCAGAACTAAAGGGGGTGAGAGGGGGCTGGATGATGTTGAAGGCCGCAGTGGTCTTCAACCTGCGGACCTCCGGAGGTTTCAAAACTACAACTCCCAGCAAGCCCGGACAGCCGATGGCTGCCCGGGCTTGCTGGGAGTTGTAGTTTTGAAACCTCTGGAAGTCCGCAGGTTGAAGACCACTGCGGGTGGGGGAGTTCACTCGAGTATAAGCCGAGGGGGGTGTTTTCAGCACGAAAAATCGTGCTGAAAAACTCGGCTTATACTCGAGTATATACGGTAGTTTTCTACTTATTTTTCTTTAATCCTCACTTTTTCCTATTTTTGGATGACATTTTGGGGCCTTTAGAACCAATTACCAGGTTACCATAGAGTTCTGGTCTCAACATACAATGGTCGTCCCGGAACCGATTAATATTGTAACTTGAGGGATCACTGTATTTACTTAGTTCAAGAACATAAATATCCAACAATCCATAAATATTTTGCTCAGAACCGTTTTTAACCCCTTCACTTCATCACTGTCCGACACTCATCCCCTATTTTTTAAATACCCAGAGCGTTGTGCAACCGATAAAAATGATTTTATTGGGCGCTCAAAAGATCAGCCGACATACAAGTGTTCTCTCGTTCCTCAGCTTATCGCTGGCCTTTTTACACAGGCCAGTCATCGAGAAAAATAATTGTTCCTTCCCAGAAACTGAATCCTCTATTTCAGTGGTCTCTAAACTTTAGCCCTCCAAATGCTGCAAACTACAACTTTAAGCATGACCGGACAGCCACACGATGAAAGAAACACATGAGAAAAGTGCTGGGGAAAAAACACACACAAAAACATAGTAAGTTTCTATACAAATAAACATTATTCTTAGTGAAAAAAACACCACTGAAAAATAAATAAACAAAAGGACGGAGGTGAAAAAAAAATATACTGTTAAGTTAAATAAGTCTCATTCACACCATGGATTTCAGAACAGAATTCCACTTGAAAAATACAGTGCAGCAGCCTCTCATTGGGTGAGATTTATTAAAACCTGTGCAGAATAAAAACTTTAGCCCTCCAAATGCTGCAAAGTACAACTCCATAAATACCAATCAGATCACTCCATTTATTTTTTAGCGTCCTTTTTTGAAAATTAATAAAGCAATCCTATTGGTTGCTCCGAGCAACTTCTCCACTTTTCCTTTGCACGGGTTTTGTTAATCTCCCCCAACTGTCCTCAATACATTTCTGCTGCAACTTTTATTCTATGGAATTTCCGCAGCGGAAAGAATGTACATGTTCATTCTTTCAGCGGAATGCACTTAGAAATGAATTGATATGGAGACGGCGCATGTCCGATCGGTCCTAGCGCTCTAGATGGAAACTCTGCCCGGAATATCTCTGGACGGAGATTCTGTAGTGTGAATGAGCCCTAAAACCTAAAGGGGTACTTCACCAGAAAACATCTTATCCAAACAGTAGGGGATAAGATGTCTAATTGCTGTTGGGGACCCCAACGACCTCAGCTGTGGCACCCCAGTCATCGGATGCACAGAGCAAACTGGCGACTTCAGCCGTCATGCCCCCTCCATTCACGTCTATGGGAGGAGGCCTGACAGCTGCCGCTGCCGGCCCAGAGATCGCCAGGTCCCCAGCGGCGGGACCCCCATGATCAGACATCATAGATGTTTTCTGGCGGAGTACCCCTTTAAAGCGTCGCTGTCATTTGAATAAACTTTTAAAGTGTCGTCCAGACATGTCAAAAGTTGACACAGCACCAGGTCTCATTCCCGTGACCTGCTGCGATCTTGGGTTACAAGGCAATGAATTGCGCGTCTCACTCCACGGCTGTCCTCACACAGCTCCATATAGGGGGTCAGAACATGACGATGCAAACAGTATTTTCATTATTATTATAATTATTCTTTTTTATATTGTAATAGTAGTAAAAAACATAAAAACTCTATACATTTGGCACGGCTGTAATCATACAGACCCAGAAAATAAAGACAGCACATCATGTGTACTGTGCTGCCAATGTCATAAAAACTGTGTGTTTTTGTTTCTTTTTATAATTTCACCCTACAAATACATTTCTCGTACATTATGGTATGCAAAAAAAATTCAATAAGTAAATAAAAAATCCTTCATCCTGCTATTAATGGCTCTTGGAAGGCAATGAGGCAAAAAAAAAAAAACAACACACACACACAAACAAAACGCCATCACATAAAATAAAAATATTTGCAGCAGGAAAGAGTTAAACTTGTACATACGTGTTTACCTGACGCATGGAAAGTTCCACTATAGACCAGTGTGCCTCCAGCTGTTGCAAAACTACAACTCCCAGCATGCCCGGACAGCCTTTGGCTGTCCGGGCATGCTGGGAGTTGTAGTTTTGTAACAGCTGGAGGCCTTCTGGTTGGCAGGGCCGCTGCATTGCCGTGGAATGAGATTTGCCATAGAATGAGATGGTCCGCCTCCATCACATCGTATTGGCTCACTCTTGTCACGTGACATATTTAAACGTGACGCATCGATGCGCACAGCAGTGTCAATTTGGAGAGGATCTCCTCACCCTGTGATAGCTGAAGCTGCACGGAGGTCTCATGGCCTCTGTGGCCCGACAGAAGTTCACACATGTACGCAGCTCATACGGCTGCCTCATATACATTTACTGTTGATCCACAGCGCTATCAGGATCCCGATGCCGCTGTCATCAATGTGCGTCCCCGCGAGCGCCCCATGCCCGCAGCTCTACTCCCCGTCCTCCGCCCCCCGCAGCTCTACTCCCCGTCCCCCGCTGCTCTACTCCCCGTCCCGTTAACGCTCAGGGAGCGGGGAACAGAAAGTAGAGCATCGGGCGCAGGTTAAGTTATTCGCGTAGTGCTGCGCATGCGCAGTACTACTTTACCTGCGCCCGATGCTCTACTTTCTGTTCCCCGCTCCCTGAGCGTTAACGGGACGGGGAGTAGAGCAGCGGGGGACGGGGAGTACAGCTGCGGGCATGGGGCGCTCGCGGGGACGCACACTGATGACAGCGCCATCGGGCGTAGGAATCCCCATAGCGATGTGGATCGCTCCCTGAGCGTTCACAGGGGATGGAGAGTAGAGCTGCGTAGGACGGGGAGTAGAGCTGCGGGGGACGGGGAGTAGAGCTGCGGGGGACGGGGAGTAGAGCTGCGGGGGACGGGGAGTAGAGCTGCGGGGGACGGGGAGTAGAGCTGCGGGGGACGGGGAGTAGAGATGCGGGGGACGGGGAGTAGAGATGCGGGGGACGGGGAGTAGAGCTGCGGGGGACGGGGTGTAGAGCTGCGGGCGTGGGGATCCTGATGACAGCGCCATCGGGCATCGGGATCCCGATAGCGCTGTGGATCAACAGTAAATGTATATGAGGCAGCCGTATGAGCTGCGTACATGTGTGAACTTCTGTCGGGCCACAGAGGCCATGAGACCTCCGTGCAGCTTCAGCTATCACAGGGTGAGGAGATCCTCTCCCTGTGATAGCCAAATTGACACTGCTGTGCGCATCGATGCGTGACGTTTAAATATGTCACGTGACAAGAGAGAGCCAATAGGATGTGATGGAGGCGGACCATCTCATTCTATGGCAAATCTCATTCCACGGCAATGCACCGGACCCCAGCTGCACCCCCCTGCAGCAGCCCCCGCACAGAACCGCTGTAAAGCAGTCTCCTGCTCCCAGACTGACGGTCGGGCACTTCCTGAGCCAGAGGGGGCGGCTGCTGCCAGACACGTTTTGTCTTTACACCTGCGGCATGCGGGCCCTGTGATATCAGCGCAGGGGCTGCACTGTCTGCCTGGGATGAGGAGAGCAGAGAGGTCCGGCCCCGCCCCCCTCACTCTATTGGTGGAGCAGGAGCACATGACCTTCTCCACAGACTGACACCAGCTCACCGAGGAAGCCTTCCAATACCTACAGCTGGGTCCTGCCCATCAAAGGAAGTCACTTTCTAGGAGGAGGGGGGTCGTGTGTGCAGGTTGCAATTTGGGGATTATTGGGAGGTCTATAGGCATTATCTCATGCAACAGATGGAGGCACCCTGGTAATGAAACATTGAGATAATGTCTATTTATCGCCATCTCATTATTTCTTAACAAGGGTGCCCCCAGCTGTTCCAAAATTGCAAAACTACAACTCCCAGCATGCCCACACAGCCAAAGGTATGCTGGAAGTTGTAGTTTTGCAACAGCTGTAGGCACCCTATTTGAGAAACGAGTTGGGGGTAAATATACACTATCTCAATGTTTCTCAACAAGTATGCCTCCAGCTGTTACAAAACTACAACTCCCAGAATGCCCAGACAGCCAAAGCCATCTGTCTATCTCATATCTATCAACTATCTATCTATCTATCTAATATCTATCTATCTCATATCTATCTATCTCATATCTATCAACTATCTATCTATCTAATATATATCTCATATCTATCTCATATCTATCTATCTCATATCTATCTATCTATCTCATATTTATCTATCTATCTATCTCATATCTATCTATCTATCTCATATCTATCTATCTCATATCTATCTATCTATCTCATATCTATCTATCTCATATCTATCTATCTCATATCTATCTATCTCATATCTATCTATCTATCTATCTCATATCTATCTATCTATCTCATATCTATCTATCTCATATCTATCTATCTATCTATCTATCTATCTCATATCTATCTATCTATCTCATATCTATCTATCTATCTATGTCATATCTATCTATGTCATATCTATCTATCTCATATCTATCTATCTCATATCTATCTATCTATCTCATATCTATCTATCTATCTATCTATCTATCTCATATCTATCTATCTATCTCATCTTCTATCTATCTCATATCTATCAACTATCTATCTATCTATCTCATATCTATCAACTATCTATCTATCTATCTCATATCTATTGTCACGATGCCGGCTGGCAGGTAGTGGATCCTCTGTGCCAGAGAGGGATTGGCGTGGACCGTGCTAGTGGACCGGTTCTAAGCCACTACTGGTTTTCACCAGAGCCCGCCGCAAAGCGGGATGGTCTTGCTGCGGCGGTAGTGACCAGGTCGTATCCACTAGCAACGGCTCACCTCTCTGGCTGCTGAAGATAGGCGCGGTACAAGGGAGTAGGCAAAAGCAAGGTCGGACGTAGCAGAAGGTCGGGGCAGGCAGCAAGGATCGTAGTCAGGGGCAACGGCAGAAGGTCTGGAAACACAGGCAAGGAACACACAAGGAACGCTTTCACTGGCACTAAGGCAACAAGATCCGGCAAGGGAGTGCAGGGGAAGTGAGGTGATATAGGGAAGTGCACAGGTGAACACACTAATTGGAACCACTGCGCCAATCAGCGGCGCAGTGGCCCTTTAAATCGCAGAGACCCGGCGCGCGCGCGCCCTAGGGAGCGGGGCCGCGCGCGCCGGGACAGAACAGACGGAGAGCGAGTCAGGTAGGGGAGCCGGGGTGCGCATCGCGAGCGGGCGCTACCCGCATCGCGAATCGCATCCCGGCTGGCAGCGGAATCGCAGCGCCCCGGGTCAGAGGACGTGACCGGAGCGCTGCCGCGGGGAGAGTGAAGCGAGCGCTCCGGGGAGGAGCGGGGACCCGGAGCGCTCGGCGTAACAGTACCCCCCCCCCCCTTGGGTCTCCCCCTCTTCTTAGAGCCTGAGAACCTGAGGAGCAGACTTTTGTCTAGGATGTTGTCCTCAGGTTCCCAGGATCTCTCTTCAGGACCACAACCCTCCCAGTCCACTAAAAAAAATTTTTTCCCTCTGACCTTTTTGGCAGCTAAAATTTCTTTGACCGAGAAGATGTCCGAGGAGCCGGAAACAGGAGTGGGAGGAACAGATTTGGGAGAAAAACGGTTGAGGATGAGTGGTTTGAGAAGAGAGACGTGAAAGGCATTAGGGATACGAAGAGAGGGAGGAAGAAGAAGTTTATAAGAGACAGGATTAATTTGACACAAAATTTTGAAAGGACCAAGATAGCGTGGTCCCAACTTGTAGCTAGGGACACGGAAGCGGACATATTTAGCGGAGAGCCATACCTTGTCTCCAGGGGAAAAAACGGGGGGAGCTCTTCTTTTCTTATCCGCGAACTTCTTCATGCGTGATGAAGCCTGTAATAGAGAATTTTGGGTCTCTCTCCATATGATGGAAAGGTCACGAGAAATTTCATCCACAGCGGGCAGACCAGAGGGCAAGGGAGTAGGGAGGGGGGGAAGAGGGTGACGGCCGTACACCACGAAAAATGGGGATTTGGAGGAAGACTCAGAGACCCTGAAGTTATACGAGAATTCGGCCCATGGGAGGAGATCTGCCCAGTCATCCTGGCGGGAGGAAACAAAATGTCGCAAATAATCACCCAAGATCTGGTTAATCCTTTCTACTTGTCCATTGGACTGGGGATGATATGCAGAAGAAAAATTTAATTTAATCTTGAGTTGTTTACAGAGAGCCCTCCAGAATTTAGACACGAATTGGACGCCTCTATCCGAGACAATCTGCGTAGGCAACCCGTGAAGACGAAAAATGTGTACAAAAAATTGTTTAGCCAACTGAGGCGCAGAAGGAAGACCAGGAAGAGGGATGAAATGTGCCATTTTGGAGAATCGATCAACGACCACCCAAATAACAGTGTTGCCACGGGAAGGGGGTAAATCAGTAATAAAATCCATACCAATCAGAGACCAAGGCTGTTCGGGGACAGGCAGAGGATGAAGAAAACCAGCGGGCTTCTGGCGAGGAGTCTTATCCCGGGCACAGATAGTGCAGGCTCGCACAAAGTCCACAACATCCGTCTCCAGAGTCGGCCACCAATAGAAGCGGGAGATGAGTTGCACAGATTTCTTGATACCCGCATGACCTGCGAGATGGGAGGAGTGACCCCATTTGAGGATTCCGAGGCGTTGGCGAGGAGAAACAAAGGTCTTTCCTGGAGGAGTCTGCCTGATGGAGGCAGGAGAAGTGGAGATCAGGCAGTCAGGTGGAATGATGTGTTGCGGAGAGAGTTCAACTTCTGAGGCATCCGAGGAACGAGAGAGAGCATCGGCCCTAATGTTCTTATCGGCAGGACGAAAGTGAATCTCAAAATTAAATCGGGCAAAGAACAGAGACCACCGGGCCTGGCGAGGATTCAGCCGTTGGGCAGACTGGAGGTAGGAGAGGTTCTTGTGGTCGGTGTAGATAATAACAGGAGAACTTGATCCCTCCAGCAGATGCCTCCATTCCTCAAGTGCTAATTTAATGGCTAGAAGCTCTCGATCCCCGATGGAGTAGTTCCTCTCCGCTGGAGAGAAGGTCCTAGAGAAAAAACCACAAGTGACAGCATGCCCGGAAGAATTTTTTTGTAGAAGAACAGCTCCAGCTCCCACTGAGGAGGCATCAACCTCCAATAGGAAGGGTTTGGAAGGGTCAGGTCTGGAGAGGACGGGAGCCGAAGAAAAGGCAGACTTGAGTCGTTTAAAGGCGTCTTCTGCTTGAGGAGGCCAGGACTTGGGATCAGCATTTTTTTTGGTTAAAGCCACGATAGGAGCCACAATGGTAGAAAAATGTGGAATAAATTGCCTGTAATAATTGGCGAACCCCAAAAAGCGTTGGATAGCACGGAGTCCGGAGGGGCGTGGCCAATCTAAGACGGCAGAGAGTTTGTCTGGATCCATCTGTAGTCCCTGGCCAGAGACCAAATATCCTAGAAAAGGAAGAGATTGGCATTCAAACAGACATTTCTCAATTTTGGCATAGAGTTGGTTGTCACGAAGTCTCTGAAGAACCATACGGACATGCTGGCGGTGTTCTTCTAGATTGGCAGAAAAAATTAGGATATCGTCCAGATATACAACAACACAGGAGTATAACAGATCACGAAAAATTTCATTGACAAAGTCTTGGAAGACGGCAGGGGCGTTGCACAGTCCAAAGGGCATGACCAGATACTCAAAGTGTCCATCTCTGGTGTTAAATGCCGTTTTCCACTCGTCCCCCTCTCTGATGCGGATGAGGTTATAGGCGCCTCTTAAGTCCAATTTAGTGAAGATGTGGGCACCTTGGAGGCGATCAAAGAGTTCAGAGATGAGGGGTAAGGGGTAGCGGTTCTTAACCGTGATTTTATTAAGACCGCGGTAGTCAATGCAAGGACGTAGGGAGCCATCTTTTTTGGACACAAAGAAAAATCCGGCTCCGGCAGGAGAGGAGGATTTACGGATAAAGCCCTTTTTTAGATTCTCCTGGACGTATTCGGACATGGCAAGAGTCTCTCGGGCAGAGAGAGGATAAATTCTGCCCCGGGGTGGAGTAGTGCCCGGGAGGAGGTCGATAGGGCAGTCGTAAGGCCTGTGAGGAGGTAGAGTCTCAGCTTGTTTTTTGCAGAAAACATCCGCGAAGTCCATATAGGCCTTAGGGAGACCGGTTACTGGAGGAACCACAGAGTTACGGCAAGGGTTACTGGGAACCGGTTTTAGACAGTTCTTGGAACAAGAGGACCCCCAACTCTTGATCTCCCCAGTGGACCAATCCAGGGTAGGGGAATGAAGTTGAAGCCAGGGAAGTCCAAGGAGAATTTCCGAGGTGCAATTGGGGAGGACCAAAAGTTCAATCCTCTCATGATGAGATCCGATGCTCATAAGAAGGGGCTCCGTGCGGAAACGTATGGTACAGTCCAATCTTTCATTATTTACACAATTGATGTAGAGGGGTCTGGCGAGACTGGTCACCGGGATGTTGAACCTGTTGACGAGAGAGGCCAAAATAAAATTTCCTGCAGATCCAGAGTCCAAGAAGGCCACTGTAGAGAAGGAGAAGGCAGAGGCAGACATCCGCACAGGCACAGTAAGACGTGGAGAAGCAGAGTAGACATCAAGGACTGTCTCACTTTTGTGCGGAGTCAGCGTACGTCTTTCCAGGCGGGGAGGACGGATAGGACAATCTCTCAGGAAGTGTTCGGTACTAGCACAGTACAGGCAGAGGTTCTCCATACGGCGTCGTGTCCTCTCTTGAGGTGTCAGGCGAGACCGGTCGACCTGCATAGCCTCCACGGCGGGAGGCACAGGAACAGATTGCAGGGGACCAGAGGAGAGAGGAGCCGAGGAGAAGAAACGCCTCGTGCGAACAGAGTCCATATCTTGGCGGAGTTCCTGACGCCTTTCGGAAAAACGCATGTCAATGCGAGTGGCTAGGTGAATAAGTTCATGTAGATTAGCAGGAATTTCTCGTGCGGCCAGAACATCTTTAATGTTGCTGGATAGGCCTTTTTTGAAGGTCGCGCAGAGGGCCTCATTATTCCAGGACAATTCTGAAGCAAGAGTACGGAATTGTACGGCATACTCGCCAACGGAAGAATTACCCTGGACCAGGTTCAACAGGGCAGTCTCAGCAGAAGAGGCTCGGGCAGGTTCCTCAAAGACACTTCGGATTTCCGAGAAGAAGGAGTGTACAGAGGCAGTGACGGGGTCATTGCGGTCCCAGAGCGGTGTGGCCCATGACAGGGCTTTTCCGGACAGAAGGCTGACTACGAAAGCCACCTTAGACCTTTCAGTGGGAAACAGGTCCGACATCATCTCCAGATGCAGGGAACATTGGGAAAGAAAGCCACGGCAAAACTTAGAGTCCCCATCAAATTTATCCGGCAAGGATAAGCGTATCCCAGGAGCGGCCACTCGCTGCGGAGGAGGTGCAGGAGCTGGCGGAGGAGATGACTGCTGAAGCTGTGGTAGTAACTGTTGTAGCATAAGGGTCAGTTGAGACAGCTGTTGGCCTTGTTGCGCTATCTGTTGTGACTGCTGGGCGACCACCGTGGTGAGGTCAGCGACAACTGGCAGAGGAACTTCAGCGGGATCCATGGCCGGATCTACTGTCACGATGCCGGCTGGCAGGTAGTGGATCCTCTGTGCCAGAGAGGGATTGGCGTGGACCGTGCTAGTGGACCGGTTCTAAGCCACTACTGGTTTTCACCAGAGCCCGCCGCAAAGCGGGATGGTCTTGCTGCGGCGGTAGTGACCAGGTCGTATCCACTAGCAACGGCTCACCTCTCTGGCTGCTGAAGATAGGCGCGGTACAAGGGAGTAGGCAAAAGCAAGGTCGGACGTAGCAGAAGGTCGGGGCAGGCAGCAAGGATCGTAGTCAGGGGCAACGGCAGAAGGTCTGGAAACACAGGCAAGGAACACACAAGGAACGCTTTCACTGGCACTAAGGCAACAAGATCCGGCAAGGGAGTGCAGGGGAAGTGAGGTGATATAGGGAAGTGCACAGGTGAACACACTAATTGGAACCACTGCGCCAATCAGCGGCGCAGTGGCCCTTTAAATCGCAGAGACCCGGCGCGCGCGCGCCCTAGGGAGCGGGGCCGCGCGCGCCGGGACAGAACAGACGGAGAGCGAGTCAGGTAGGGGAGCCGGGGTGCGCATCGCGAGCGGGCGCTACCCGCATCGCGAATCGCATCCCGGCTGGCAGCGGAATCGCAGCGCCCCGGGTCAGAGGACGTGACCGGAGCGCTGCCGCGGGGAGAGTGAAGCGAGCGCTCCGGGGAGGAGCGGGGACCCGGAGCGCTCGGCGTAACATCTATCTATCTATCTCATATCTATCTATCTCATATCTATCTATCTCATATCTATCTCATATCTCATATCGTCCCGGATAGAACGCATTTCTCAGTCCAGATATGCATGCCTGTCTATGGGCAGAGTAAAACGGTGTACAGCTTAGGACTGTGTGGGGGCCGAGGAGCAGGGGGTTTAGCTCCTGGCATGGACTCTTTGTTTTGGGATATTTCTTGGGATGCTCAATTTATAGGACGGGGAGGAGGATATTAATGTAGAGGTCAGTGTATTAATTCTGTTATTTCATTCAGGCCCTGAGGCTGTAAGGAATTCAGGCTGAAGATCCAAAACATCTCTTTTCTGACTAGTGCTTCAAATCTGTTGGTAAGGTGTCCAGGCACTTGGTCAATTGGTATAATTGTTATGGGGTTGGTGCTTCCAGGATGATGTCGGCTGCCGTGGCGCGATAATCCATGCAGTTGGTAACCTTTCCTTATGTTGGCCCGGTGTTGGTTCAATCTGATATGTAGGGGTTGTGTTGTCCTACCTACTTATTGCTTTCCACATTCACATTGGATGAGATACACAATGTAGTTGGAATGACATGTGAGGTGTTTCTTTATGGGGAAGGATTGTCCAGTGTTGGTACTGGAGAAGTGTGATTCGTCATGACGGATGGTTTGGCAACATAGGCAGCTTGGTTTGTTTCACCGGAATGATCCTTTCTTCCCTTGATGTCCCTGTTCCTGTTTTAGGGTATGTCTTTTTAGTTTGCTTGGGGCAATCATTCCTTTCAGGGTGGGTGCTCGGCGGAATGTAATCCTGGGTTTGGTTGGGACGATTTCTTTCAGGTAGGGATCGGACTGTAAAATATGCCAATGTTTCTGTAGAATGTTTTTTATGGCTTGTTGGCCGGCAGAGTATGTTGTGATAAAATTGCAGTTGTAGGGGTTCTTTTTTGTGTCGCTCCTTTCTTTTTGCTTGGTCGGTAGGTCTGTTTTTTTATCCATGCGCTCCTCTTGGCTTAGTGCCTTGGTCCTGGAATAAGCATTTTGGATCAGTGTTTTCGGGTATCCTTTGGCCAGAAAGCGTTTTTCCAGGGTCTTAACCTGGGTCGCGAAGGTCGTGTCCTCGGGTACAATTTTTTCTGACCCTTTTGTATTGTCCGAAGGGTGTGTTTTCCCTCCATTTTTTGTAATGGCCACTGTGGAAACAGATGTAACTGTTTGAGTCCACAGTTTTGAAGAACATGGATGTTATAATAGCTCCTTCTTTATGGGTGATCTCCAAATCCAAAAACTCCACTTTATCTGCGGAGAAATTTGGGGTGAGGGTTATCCCCCAGTCGTTGTTGTTAATCTCTACCACCAATTGATTTATTTTGTCCATCGGACCTTGCCATAGGATAAAGAGGTCGTCTATGTACCTCTTATATAGTCTGGCATATTTGGTGAACTGGTAATGAACGTATCTTCGAAGCGCCCCATGAATAGGTTGGCAAATGCAGGGGCTACTTTCGTGCCCATGGCGGTGCCACGTATTTGATGGAATGTTTGTCCATCATATTGGAAGAAATTATTTTTAAGGACTGTTTCCAGACAAGTTGTTAGAAATGTGACCTGTTCCGTGGGGACATCAGGGTCCTCTTCTAGGAAATATCTGGTACACTGGACTCCAAGGTCATGGCGTATATTGGTGTATAACGCCGTCACGTCCATTGTTACCAGGATCATGTCATCTACCCATGGTATGGGTTTCATTAGTGAAATAAGTTGATCGGAGTTCTTCAAATAACTATCGAGATTTTGGACATATTCCTGTAATATAAGATCCAGGTACTGTGACATGTTACAGGTACTACTGTCTATCCCGGAGATGATGGGTCTCCCAGGGGGGCATGTGGAGTTCTTGTGAATTTTGGGAAGGTGGTAATAATAGGGGACAGAGGGATTTTGTATGAACATGAACTTTTTCTCTTGTTTTGAAATTATTTTTTTGCTAAGACCGTCGTTGAGTAGGGACAGGATCTCCTTTTTTAATGTGGAATCTAGAGAGAGGGAGGAAGGCGCCTCATGTGCGGGATCAGTAGATCTTGCAGGTGGGGGTAGGGGACGGTAATTCCCAAGCCGCTTACCAAAGTTGGTTGTGCGCCCACACACAACAAGGTTAAGAGCAGAAGAGATATAGAAGAAGGTCCACTGCAGCCCTCCTGGGTAAGAGTAAAATCAAAACCGAATGACCAGGGAGTCAGGAGTTTGTCTGGCGCAGAGAGGAACCATCAGGCAGCCAAGTAAAATCAATGGATTTATTAATCCATTGATTTTATTAATCCATTGATTTTACTTGGCTGCCTGATGGTTCCTTTTTTAATGTGGGGAAAGGATCACCTTTGACTCTTCTATAGTAGTTTGTATCTTCCAGAATATGGCAGGCCTCCTGGTGGTAGTCTATATAGTCCTGGATAACCAGTCTCCCACCCTTGTCGGCTGGTCTGATGACGATATCCTTGTTTTCTTTTAGAGTTTTTAGGGCTTGTTTTTCTCCACATGTAAGGTGACCCTCTCGGGATTTCTGTGGGAATCGATCTGGCAGTTTCCTTAGATCTTCTGCTACCAATTCATGGAAGGTTTTCAGTCTAAACCCCTGACTTTCTACCGGATAGAATTTGGATTTGATATTTATATCAGGGTGTTTTCCAGTGGTTCCATGATCCTCGTCCTTCTTATAATTTTTTTTTTGGGTGTTGGGAAGTGTGAAATGACGCTGCAATGTCAGACGGCGGGTGAATTTATGAAGGTCTAAAAATACATCAAATTTGGCCGGATTGTTGTGAGGGCAGAAAGATAAGCCCTTCTGCAGAAGTGATGTTTCGTCGGAATTTAGGATATGGGTAGATAGATTGAATATTTTGATGGTAGAGTCCATGTCTTCGTTTTTATTTCTGTTTTCATTCATGTTTCCAATGGTGTCGTCTTGTTTCTTATTTCTTCTTGAATCTGCGACCCACTTACTTTCACTCAGCCTCGCTGACAGACGGCTGTCCGCGCATGCGCAGGGAGACTACAGCGGCTTCCAGGCACCTCCACAGCCCCCTGTACGCCGACCCTCCGACTTGCCAACTGCAGCGGAGGACGGTGACAGCCACCAGGGACCATATCAACATCATAGACACGTAGCAACAGCACGCACCTGTAATTGGAGGACACTAGTTGTCAGCATTTGAATACTCGATACCTGGTGAATCCACCTCCATAAAAACATCACAAAACTCAAAATCACCTAGTAAACATGTTCCTCTCTGTCATATACTTACAGAATAATGACTTAATGACCACTTATAATACGGTTTGTAACATCGCAAAGCACATGGTTCCTTTGTTTACCTTTTCTTTCTGTTCCTCCCTGACACGCACGCATGTCAGTGACGTCACCCGACCTGCCCACATACCGTTTTTTTTTGCGGGTTTTTTCGTATATAAAAAGCATCATGTTATCTGTCACTGTACCCATGACCTGAGAAAGAGGGGCAATCCCTCGAAACGCGTTGTCAGTTTTATATGAAGAAATAAAGACTGCATTCTTTATCAAATCTGAAGTCTTCACCTGATTGACCACTAAGACGGATCCTGCGAGCGCCAGAGGAATGTCAACCTTTGATCTGTGACCTCTGCTATGAGCACAGAACTTGCATCTATCTCATATCTATCTATCTATCTCATATCTATCTATCTATCTCATATATATCTATATATCCATCTGTCTATCTTATATCTATCTTATATCTATCTCATATCTAACTATCTCATATCTATCTCGCTGCCAGCCCTTTATTCCAGGTCTTCCAGCTAACAACCCTCCCTGTGCCCCCTACCAGTGGGCGTTGCTAGGGTTGGTGTCACCCGGTGCGGTAGAAAATTGTGTCACCCCATACCTCCCCCCCCAGTAAGTTTTTAGCCTGTTGTGACAGACACCACTGTTGTAGCGCATTGTGAGAAATTCCAGTATAATAATCAGATATACCAGTTGCCACAGAATGGGAAAGTGTTAAAGAAGTTTTCACCATTTAAATATACAGCTCCCAGAATTACTTAAAGGGGTACTCCACTGGAAAACATTTACTTTTATATCAACTGGTGCCAGAAAGTTAAACAGATTTTTAAATTACTTCTATTTAAAATCTTAATCCTTACAGTACTTATAAGCTGTTGTATTCTCCACAGGAAGTTGTGTAATTCTTTCCAGCTTGTCCACAGTGCTCTGTCTGTCCATGTTAGGAACTGTCCAGAGCAGGATAGGTTTGCAATGGAGATTTGCTCCTACTATGGACAGTTCTTGACATGGACAGAGGTGTCGGCACAGAGCACTGTGGTCAGACAGAAAATAAATTTAAAAAAAAGAACTTCCTGTGAATCACTTATACAGCAGCTAATAAGTACTGGAAGGATTAAGATTTTTAAGTAGAAGTAATTTATAAATCGGTTTAACTTTGTAGCACCAGATGATTTAAAAAAATGTTTTCCAGTAGAGTAACCCTTTATGCAGTGGTTAGGTTATGCTGGAAGTTGTAGTTTCACTCACCATAACTGTAGAACTGACAAGTGACTACAGCTCTGATAGGACATAATGAGGAGAATGTACAATGATATCAGTGACTACAGGTGACGTCTTCTCTATAGTAAGGAGAATACACAATAATATCAGTGACTACAGGTGACATCTTCTCTATAGTGAGGAGAATACACAATGATATCAGTGACTACAGGTGACGTCTTCTCTATAGTGTGGAGAATACACAATGATATCAGTGACTACAGGTGACGTCTTCTCTATAGTGAGGAGAATACACAATGATATCAGTGATTACAGGTGACGTCTTCTCTATAGTGTGGAGAATACACAATGATATCAGTGACTACAGGTGACGTCTTCTCTATAGTGAGGAGAATACACAATGATATCAGTGATTACAGGTGACGTCTTCTCTATAGTCTTTCCTTATCTAATTCAGATGGTACATACCACTAGTGTTGCTCGCGAATATTCGCAATTCGAATATTATTCGCGAATATCGCATATTCGCGAATTTGCGAATTTCGCGAATATAGCGCTATATATTCGTAATTACGAATATTCGTTTTTTTTTGTTTTTTTTTTCTTCACAGTACACATCACAGTGATCACCCCTCTCTGCTTCCAGGTTGTGTGGTGTAAAGAAGGCTGTAATACTACTGTGTGAGACTGACGTGCGGAAATTCGCATATGCGAAAACTTAGCATATGCTAATTTTCGCATATGCGAATTTCCACATGTTAATTTTCGCATACACGAACTTTCTCATGTGCGAAAATAAAACGAGGGTTAACGAATATGCGAATATTCGCGAATATATGACGAATGGTCCCCTATGGTCCCCCGCAGAGCTGTGATTGGCCAGATGGTTCCAGCCAATCACAGCTCTCTGTGAGAAATAGGAATATGTGTATATATACGGCCGTGCAGGGGACCATAGGAGAGCGGCCGCCACATCTATACATTATACAAGAGGATCGCAGCGGGTGTCAGGAGTGATACCTGCAGTGATCTTTCCTTTACTACAAGTACTAATACTCCCAACATGGAGCACACTCTGCTCCATGCTGGGAACTGTAGTACCTGCATTAATAGACAGATCGCAGTGGGTGTCAGAAGTTACACTCGCTGCCATATGTCTATTAATGCAGGTACTACAGCTCCCAGCATGGAGCAGAGTGTGCTCCATGTTGGGAGTATTAGTACCTGCAGTAAGGGGCAGATCCCAGCGGATGTCACTTCTCCTGACACCCGCTGCGATCGTCCTTATGTGAATGTCGGGATGAGCTGTTCTCAGGGCTACAGAGCCCGGAGAACAGCTGACGCTGAGCCGTAGGTATACATCGTATATCTACTGCCCAGCAAGAACTGGCTGAGAATGAAAATACGGGGAACCCTATGCGTTTTTTTATTTTTATTTTTTTATTTAAATTTAAAAAAAAAACGCATAGGGTTCCCCGTATTTTCATTCTCAGCACAATACCAACCAAACAGCAACAGCCTGACGTTACCAGGGTGGGTGAGGACCATTGTTACTGGCCCTCCCCAGCCTAAATAACGCCAGCCTGTTACCGCCTAGGTCCAGGAGCGCCATTTTTGACGCTCCGGGCCTGTTGGTACCGGCTCTTCCCGGCACCCCTGTGGCGGTGGGTACCGGGGTAATAATTGGGTGTTAGCGCTAGCTGTTTTTGGGGCTAGCACTAAGCCCTGGCCTAGTAATGGATTCCGTCAATAAGACAGCTTCCGCTACTAACCCTGAAAATGTAATAAAAAAAAACAAAAAAACACAACACATTGGAAAAATTATTTTATTTAAAAAAACACTCCCCCACAGCCCTCGTTAACCATTTTATTAAAGGGAAAAAAAACAATCCGATGTAATCCATCGAATCCGCAGTAATCCTCTGCATACACGGATCTGAAACGAGAAGAAAAAAAAACACAAAAAATTGGTTATGACATTTTTGGCACTGTCCGCTGGGGAGAGCACCCATGAAGCAATGTCTACCCAAACAGGGAGCCACCAATTGGTGCAAAACTACAACTCCCAGCATGCCCAGACAGCCTTTGGCTGTCTGGGCATGCTGGGAGTTGTAGTTTAGCAACAGCTGGAGTCTCCCTGTCTGGGTAGACACTGCCAGAAGGGTCTGTTCACATTATACAAAACGTACAATGTGAACAGAGCTTCAGATAAACTAGCCTTGTTCCCTTCTGTAGCTCCGCCCCCTAATGACGTCATCACTAGGGGGCGGAGCTACACGAACCCGGCCCGGGACTCGAGGGAAGTAAGCTGGACTTCGTCTTCTGTATACACTGTATACAGCTATCTATAGATAGCTGTATACAGTGTATACCGCACAAAGGGTTAACCTACACTGTCCAGCAGTGTAAGTTAACTCTTCCCTTGCTGGGCTTGCGCATAGCGCACAGCTCAGCAAGGGGTTAAGTGAGCCAGCAATGTGTATACTGTATACACATTGCAAGCTCACTGTAAGTTCTTGCTGGGCAGTAGATATACGATGTATACCTACGGCTCAGCGTCAGCTGTTCTCCCGGCTCTGTAGCCCTGAGAACAGCTGATCCCGACATTGACATCAGGAGGATCGCAGCGGGTGTCAGGAGGAGTGACATCCGCTGGGGTCTGTCCCTTACTGCAGGTACTAATACTCCCAACATGGAGCACACTCTTCTCCATGCTGGGAGCTGTAGTACCTGCATTAATAGACATATGGCAGCGAGTGTAACTTCTGACACCCGCTGCGATCTGTCTATTAATGCAGGTACTACAGCTCCCAGCATGGAGCAGAGTGTACTCCATGTTGGGAGTGGTAGTACTTGTAGTAAAGGAAAGATCACTGCAGGTATCACTCCTGACACCCGCTGCGATCCTCCAGTATAATGTATGAATGCGGCGGCTGCTCTTCTATGGTCCCCTGCACGGCCGTATATATACACATATTCCTATTTCTCTCAGAGAGCTGTGATTGGCTGGAACCATCTGGCCAATCACAGCTCTGCGGGAAATATGAATATGTGTACATATACGTGAGTGCAGGGGACCATAGAAGAGCAGCTGCCGCATCTATACATTATACAAGATGATCGCAAGGGACCCCTGCAATCTGTCAATTAGTACAGGTAACTACTACTCCCATCATGGAAGAGTGTGTTCCATGCTGGGAGTAGTAGTACTACCTAAAAAATGTTTAAAAAAAAGTGAAAAACACGCACACACTACATTTTCATTATTGTCGGCTCCATTTTTAGTGCTTTACCCGCTCACATAAATTGATCCCTGTTTAAAAATGAATAAACATTTCATAATAAAAAAGATACATTTCGTTAGATACAATTTTTTTCATCACCACTGTATCTTTTTTATTATCATTTTTTTATGATACCCTGCAAAATTTTAATAAAAAAGGTATCTCCATTATTTATTAGGATCGCTAAAGTCCAAAAAAAGACTAAAAAGATTTACCGAATGTACCCGAATACCGAATGTATCCGAAAAAAACAACACGAATACCCGAATACCGAATGTATCCGAAAAATCTAAACCGAAAATATTGCCGAACCGAAATTTTTTTCCAAAACGAAAAAACGAAACGAAATTAAACGAAAATTTTTCTAGTGCACAAGTCTAGCGACAGACACACACACAAACACAGAGACACACACACTCACAGACAGAGAGACACACACACACACACACTCACAGACAGAGAGACACACACAGGGGCGGACATATCGCCTGTGCAGCCGGTTCAGCTGCACAGGGGCCCAGCGTGAGAGGGGGCCGCTGCCCTCTCCAGGTCCGGCCCCAGAGGCGAGCATTAGACCACCGCATACTCCCCGACCACAGCAAGTTTGACAGCACCCAGATGGACGCTGCGTTCAACCACCCCTGCAGCCAGTGGCGTCTCTAGGGGGGGCACGGGGGGCACGGCCCCCCCCCTACATCATGATTGCCCCCCCTTTTGCCCCCCCCCCTAGCAGCAGTATGTCACTAGCAGCTCTCATGGCCATCAGGGGGGTACAGCTAGTTCACCAGTAAGGGGCCCGAGCCCCCGCTGCACCCCCGCCCCCCGGAGCCATCTACTCCGCATCCTTTTTTTAAATAAATCTTCAGCCTGCAGCCCTGTCACCACGCAGGGGCTGCGCTATGCAGACTGGGAAGAGCAGACAGGAAGCTCCTCCCCCTCTCTCACTCCCCTGTATACTGGACCTTGTGGAGCAGGCCCGCTGTGTGTATACAGGCCCGGACACCACCAGTATGGAAGACTTACCTGCCCAGTGCCCACTGCTCATGCTGCCCTTTTAAAGTAAGTAACTTGCTTGGGGGAGAGGGGGAAAGTTGTAGGAGACAGTGGGAGATAGTTCAGTGTTTCCCAACCAGAGGGCCTCCTGCTGTTACAAAACTACAACTCCCAGCATTCCTTTGGCTTTATGAGCATACTGGGAGTTGTAGTTTTGCAACAGCTGGAGGCCCCCAGGTTGGGAAACTCTGATCTATCTATCTATCAATCATCTATCTATCTATCTCTCATCTATCTATTATCTATCTATCTATCTATCTATCTATTTATCTATCTCATATCTATCTATCTCATATCTATCTCCTATCTATCTCATATCTATCTATCTATATCATATCTATCTATCTCATATCTATATATCTATCCATCTATCTATGTATCTATCTTTCTATTTATCTATCTATCTCTCATATCTATCTCAGATAGATGAGAGATAGATGAAAGATAGACAGATATGAGAGATAGATGATATATAGATAGATAGATAGAAAGATAGATAAATAGATGACAGATAGATGATAGATATGATATAGATAGATAGGATATAGAAAGATAGATAGATAGATAGATAGATAAAGAACAATACGATGCAGCACGCCACAAGTTTGCAGAAAATGGTGGTTTATTCCATCATGTGCATAGTCTATGCACATGATGGAATAAACCACCATTTTCTGCAAACTTGTGGCGTGCTGCATCATATTGTTCTTTGTCCCGACTGAGGAACCAGTGGACCCAGGTTCCAAGTATGCGGGCACCCCGACTTCTATCTAATTTCTGGATTTTGGTTGTGCCGTTTTTATTTGTTTTAGATAGATAGTATCTATCTATCTATCATCTATTTATCTATCTTTCTATCTATATATCCATCTATTTATGTATCTATCTATCTCTCATATCTATTTATCTTTCATCTATCTATCTCTCATCTATCTGAAATAGATATGAGATAGATAGATAAATAGAAAAATAGATACATAAATAGATAGATGGATATAGATAGATGGATGAATAGATAGATAGATAGGAGATAGATGGATAGATAAATAGATAGATAGATGATTGATAGATAGAACAGTGTTTCCCAACCAGGGGGCCTCCAGCTGTTGCAAAACTACAACTCCCAGTATGCTCATAAAGCCAAAGACATGCTGGGAGTTGTCGTTTTGGAATAGCTAGAAGCCCCCTGGCTGGGATACACTGATCTATCTATCTATCTATCTATCTATCTATCTATCTATCTATCTATCTATCTATCTCATATCTATCTATCTCTCATATCTATTATCTATCTATCAATCACATGTCTATCATCTATCTATCTATCTCATATCTATCTATCTATCTATCATCTATCTCATATCTATTATCTATCTATCTATCTCATATCTATTATCTATCTCATATCTATCTATCATCTATCTATCTCATATCTATTATCTATCTATCTATCTATCATCTATCTATCTATCTATCTATCTATCACATGTCTATCATCTATCTATCTATCTCATATCTATCTATCTATCATCTATCTATCTTGTATCTATTATCTATCTATCTATCTATCTATCTATCTATCTATATATCATCTATCTCATATCTATTATCTATCTATCTCATATCTATTATCTATCTCATATCTATCTATCATCTATCTATCTCATATCTATTATCTATCTATCTATCTATCTATCTATCATCTATCTATCTATCTATCTATCTATCTATCTATCTATCACATGTCTATCATCTATCTATCTATCTCATATCTATCTATCATCTATCTATCTTATATCTATTATCTATCTATCTATCTATCTATCTATCTATCTATATATCATCTATCTCATATCTATTATCTATCTATCTCATATCTATTATCTATCTCATATCTATCTATCATCTATCTCATATCTATTATCTATCTATCTATCTATCTATCATCTATCTATCTATCTATCTATCTATCACATGTCTATCATCTATCTATCTATCTATCTCATATCTATCTATCATCTATCTATCTTATATTTATTATCTATCTATCTATCTATCTATATATCATCTATCTATCTATCTACAAAACTAAAGATCCAGCGGCACTCCCAGATAAGGTGCAAAAACAAAGTGTTTTATTCCCCCATGTATGTGTGACGTTTCGATAGCATCCCGCCATCTTTATCATACGTACAGTTGTACATTCTGCAGTCTCTGTGACATCACTGTGCTTCATAATAAACTGTGACATCACTGTGCTTCATAATAAACTGTGACATCATTGTGCTTCATAATAAACTGACATCACTGTGCTTCATGCTGTAATTTGATGTCACTGTGTATAACAACCCTGTAGTGACATCACAGTTTATTATTCTTGAATGCTGACTTCACTGTGTATATTTTCCCGGTACAATGACATCACTGTATAGTTACCCTCTACTGTGACAACACTGCGTTTATTAACCTTGTAGTGGCAAAACTGTTTATTGTCCCTGTACAGAGACATTACTGTTTATATTAACTCTGAACTGTGATGTCATTGTGCATATTTACCCTGTATTGTCACTCGCAGTGCAAGGTAAATATGTGACATTAGGGTATACAGGCTTAATATATACAGTGATGTCACAGTGCAGTGTAAGTATCAACAGTGATGTTGCAGTATAGAGATAACACACAGTGATGTTATAGTTTAGAGATAATATAGACAGTGATGTCACAGTACAGGGATAATATACACAGTGATGTCACAGTACAGGGATAATATACACAGTGATGTCACAGTACAGGGATAATACACAGTGATGTCACAGTACAGGGATAATACACAGTGATGTGACAGTACAGGGATAATACACAGTGATGTCACAGTACAGGGATAATACACAGTGATGTCACAATACAGAGATAATACACAGTGATGTCACAGTACAGGGATAATACACACAGTGATGTCACAGTACAGGGATAATACACACAGTGATGTCACAGTACAGGGATAATACACACAGTGATGTCACAGTACATGTATAATACACAGTGATGTCACAGTACAGGGATAATACACACAGTGATGTCACAGTACAGGGATAATACACACAGTGATGTCACAGTACAGAGATAATACACACAGTGATGTCACAGTACAGAGATAATACACACAGTGATTTCACAGTACAGGGATAATACACAGTGATGTCACAGTACAGAGATAATACACACAGTGATTTCACAGTACAGGGATAATACACAGTGATGTCACAGTACAGAGATAATACACACAGTGATGTCACAGTACAGGGAGGGATAATATACACAGTGATGTGATAGTACAGGGATAACACAATGACGTCACAGTACAGAGATAATACACAGTGATGTCACAGTACAGGGATAATACACAGTGACATTACAGTACAGGGATAATACACACAGTGATGTCACAGTACAGAGATAATACACACAGTGATGTCACAGTGCAGGAATAATACACAGTGACGTCACAGTACAGGAATAATACACAGTGATGTCACAGTACAGGGATAATACACAGTGATGTCACAGTACAGGGATAATATACACAGTGATGTCATAGTACAGGGATAATATACACACAGTGATGTCACAGTACAGGGAGGGATAATATACACAGTGATGTCATAGTACAGGGATAATACACAGTGACGTCACAGTACAGAGATAATACACAGTGATGTCACAGTACAGGGATAATACACAGTGATGTCACAGTACAGGGATAATACACAGTGATGTCACAGTACAGAGATAATACACACAGTGATGTCACAGTGCAGGAATAATACACAGTGATGTCACAGTACAGGAATAATACACAGTGATGTCACAGTACAGGGATACTATACACAGTGATGTCACAGTATAGGAATAATATACACACAGTGATGTCACAGTACAGGGATAATATACAAACAGTGATGTCACAGTACAGGGATAATACACAGTGATGTCACAGTACAGGGATAATACACAGTGATGTCACAGTACAGGGATAATACACAGTGATGTCACAGTACAGGGATAATACACAGTGATGTCACAGTACAGAGATAATACACAGTGATGTCACAGTACAGAGATAATACACAGTGATGTCACAGTACAGGGATAATACACACAGTGATGTCACAGTACAGGGACAATACACAGTGATGTCACAGTACAGTGATAATACACAGTGATGTCACAGTACAGGGATAATACACAGTGATGTCACAGTACAGAGATAATACACAGTGATGTCACAGTACAGGGATAATACACACAGTGATGTCACAGTACAGGGATAAAACACAGTGATGTCACAGTACAGGGACAATACACAGTGATGTCACAGTACAGAGATAATACACAAAGTGATGGCACAGTACAGAGATAATACACAGTGACGTCACAGTACAGGGATAATACACAGTGATGGCACAGTACAGAGATAATACACAGTGATGTCACAGTACAGGGATAATACACAGTGATGTCACAGTATAACCATCTCACAGCTGGACCACCATGTAATTTCAGCAGAAAATAAAGCAGGGCCTCATGTTCAAGTTTCGCCGAAGGCCTCACAAAGTCTAGAGCCGCCTCTGGTTGGCCCTACCATGGGACCCGGTGGGACCATAAGTCCCAAGTGGCACTTTTCAGGGGTGGCATTTTGCTGCCCCCCTTTTTTTGTGCCTAGTAGGTTCATGGTAGGGTTGGCGCCGCCGCTGCTCACTGTTCTAAAGCAGCTGCGGGGTATAATAGCACAGCGGGCACTTTAGACAGTGAGTCTGCCTCCGGCCGACCGGGGTCTGACGAGGGACGTCGCACAAGTGACGTACTTCTGCAGACCTGCTCAGGAGGACGTCAGTGACGTCACTCGTCAGGCCGCCGCCGGAGAGGAGAAGCGCTGTGCAGGGCAGTTAAGTGTGTCTGTGTGTGTGTCTGTGTCTCTGTGTGTTTGCGTGGGGGCTATGGCTACCTAATGTGGGGAAACTATGTTACCTAATGTGTGGAATCTGTGCTACCTAATGTGGGGAATCTGTGCTACCCAATGTGGGGAAACTATGGTACCTAATGTGGGGAATCTGTGCTACCTAATGTGGGGAATCTGTGCTACCTAATGTGGGGAAACTGCTACCTAATGTGGGGAAACTATGTTACCTAATGTGGGGAATCTTTGCTACCTAATGTGGGGAAACTATGCTACCTAATGTGGGGAAACTATGCTACCTAATGTGGGAAAACTATGCTACCTAATGTGGGGAAACTATGCTACTTAATGTGGGGAAACTATGTTACCCAATGTGGGGAATCTGTGCTACCTAATGTGGGGAAACTATGCTACCTAATGTGGGGAATCTATGCTACCTAATGTGGGGAATCTATGCTACCTAATGTGGGGAAACTATGCTACCTAATGTGGGGAAACTATGCTACCTAATGTGGGGAAACTATGCTACCTAATGTGGGGAAACTATGCTACCTAATGTGGGGAAACTATGTTACCCAATGTGGGGAATCTGTGCTACCTAATGTGGGGAAACTATGCTACCTAATGTGGGGAATCTATGCTACCTAATGTGGGGAATCTATGCTACCTAACGTGGGAAAGCTATGCTACCTAATGTGGGGGGCTTGAATGAGCTGCGGCATATGGGAGCCCTTAATAAATAATTAGATACTTATACAGGGGGGGGGTCTTCCCGAGCAAGTGACATATGGGGGTCCACCTGAGTAGGTGACACATGGAGGGGGGGGTCCTGAACAATTGATGTTTTTTTTTTTTGGGGGGGGGGGGCAGGCACATTCTTTGCACAAGGGCCCTCTGCTGTCTGTGTCCGCCCCTGGACACACACACACACAGAAAGTCACACACAGACAGTCACACACAGTCACACACACACAGAGTCACCCACAGTCACACACACACACATAGAGTCACACAGAGTCACACACACACAGAGTCACACACACACAGACAGAGACACACAAACAGAGATAGAGTGAGACAGACACACACTCACTCACCCAACCAGCGCAGCGCTCCTTCTCTCGGGGCGCTCTGCGAGTGACGTCACGTCCTCCTGCACGGCCCTGCAGAGGCACGTCGGGCCGGCGCAACAGAAGGCATGGGGGCGCAGGCCGGTTCACTGTGCAGGTGACGGGGGGGGGGATGGTCCTACTAGTAGGGAGACAGCGCAAGTGAGGACGGGGGGGGGGTGCTAGTACAGAGACAGCGCAAGTGAGGACGGGGGGGGGGGGGGGAGTGCTGCTAGTTCGGAGACAGCGCAACTGAGGACCGGGGGCGTACCTAGTGTCACCCCATCAGGATGGTGTCACCCGGTGCGGGCTGCACCCCCCGCACACCGGTCGCAACGCCACTGCCCCCTACTCACTTAGACGCCAGGATGGGCTGAGGGCCCTTTACAATCAGCACAGGGGCTGCTACTATTTACCCAGGGCATTACTTACCTGGTGGAGCTACCTATTGGAGGCGTGACCTACCTGGAGGAACTACCCACTGATGGTACTTCCTATTAGGACATAACCTACCTGGGGGCACTACCTACTGATGGCACTTCCTACTTGGACATTACCTACCTGGGGGGGGGGCACTATTTCCTGGGAGTATTATTTACTCAGGGGCATTACCTACCGGGAGGAATAACTTACTACCTACTGGGGGCATTGTCTATTACATACCTGCAGGGGGCATTAAGTACAACTTATCTAGCTGAATGACCTACTGCCTACCTACTGGGACATAAACTATCTGGGAGCATTACTGAGGGAATTACCTACAAGGAGCAATATCAACCTACTGGTGGGGTTCTACTTTAACCCCTTAAGTACACATAACGTACTGGAACGTCATGTGTCCGTTATAGAACGTCATGTGTCCGTTATAGATCGAGGCGTGGCCCGGCCTCTAACAACGGCCGGGACCCGTGGCTACGCCCTGCATCCCGAGTCCTTAAGGACCGAGGGCGTATCCATACGCCCGTGGGAATTCCGGCCCCCACCGCTAGCCGGTTGGGGACCGGAGCCGGATGCCTGCTGAAATCGTTCAGCAGGCATCCCGGCATATCGCCCAGGGTGGTCATTATGCCCCCCCATGTCGGCGATTGCCGCAGATCGCTGGACAATTCAGTCCAGCGATCTGCGGCGATTCCGGGTCAATCGGGTCTCCAGCCAGAGCCTGCAGGGGTGAGGTGGCACTGGTGCCACCTCACGATCGCCCTGATTCGTCGGCCGGATTACCGGCCGACCAATCAGGGCGCCTGCTGCGGGTGTCACTCCCGCACCCGCTCCTCCCCTCTGGAGGACGTGAGCGGGTGCGGGACGTGCACCCCGGGTGCTGGGGACCCCGATCACCGGCGTTAATGTTGGGATCGGGGCCCCAGGAGCAGCGGCGGCGGCGGGACTGACCTGCAGTGTCTGGATCGTTGGAGGTGAGTGACAGCCTCCTGCTGTTGCTTAGCAACAGCTCCCAGCATGCAAAAAGGGCATGCTGGGAGCTGTAGTTATGCAACAGCAGGAGGCAGACCACCACAACTCCCAGCATTCCCTTATGGGCATGCTGGGACTTATGGTTTTGCAACAGCTGGAGGCACATTCTTTCTATGGAAAAGTGTACCTTCAGCTGTTGTATAACTACAACTCCCAGCTTGCACAAACAGCTAAAGTGCATGCTGGGAGTTGTAGTGGTGCATCTGCTGGTTGCATAACTACAACTCCCAGCATGCCCGTTGGCTGTCGGTGACTGCTGAGAGTTGTAGTTTTGCAACAGCTGAAGGCACACTGGTTGTGAAACTCAGAGTTTTTTTTTACCTAACTCAGTGTTTCACGACCGGTGTGCCTCCAGCTGTTGCAAACTACAACTCTCAGCAGTCACCGTACACCATGCACCGTACATGCTGGGAGTTGTAGTTTTGCAACAGCTGGAGGCACACTGGTTGTGAAACACTGAGTTAGGTCACAAACTCAGTGATACATAACCAGTGTGCCTACAGTTGTTGCAAAACTGCAACTCTCAGCAGTCACCGACAGCCAACGGGCATGCTGGGAGTTGTAGTTATGCAACAGCTGGATGTCCCCCCCAATGTGAACGTACAGGGTACACTCACATGGGCGGAGGATTACAGTAAGTATCTGGCTGCAAATTTGAGCTGCCGCAAACTTTCTGCTGCAGCTCAAATTGCCAGCGAGAAACTACTGTGAACCCCCGCCCGTGCGACTGTACCCTAAAAACACTACACTAACACAAAAAATAAAATAAAAAGTAAAAAACACTACATATACATATACCCCTACACAGCCCCCCTCCCCTCCCCAATAAAAATGAAAAACGTTTGGTACGCCACTGTTTCCAGAACGGAGCCTCCCGCTGTTGCAAAACAACTCCCAGTATTGTCGGACATCCGTTGACTGTCCAGGCATGCTGGGAGTTTTGCAACAGCTGGAGGCCCCCTGTTTGGGAATCACTGGCGTAGAATACCCCTATGTCCACCCCTATGCAAGTCCCTAATCTAGGCCTCAAATGAGCATGGCGCTCTCACTTTGGAGCCCTGTCGTATTTCAAGGCAACAGTTTAGGGTCACATATGGGGTATCGCCGTACTCGGGAGAAATTGTGTTACAAATTTTGGGGGGTATTTTCTGCTTTTACACTTTTTAAAAATGAAAAATTTTTGGGAAAACAAGCATTTTAGGTAAAAAAAAAATTTTTTTTACATATGCAAAAGTCGTGAAACACCTGTGGGGTATAAAGGTTCACTTAACCCCTTGTTACGTTCCCCGAGGGGTCTAGTTTCCAAAATGGTATGCCATGTGGGGGTTTTTCTGCTGTCCTGGCACCATAGGGGCTTCCTAAATGCGGCATGCCCCCAGAGCAAAATTTGCTTTCAAAAAGCCAAATGTGACTCCTTCTCTTCCGAGACCTGTAGTGCGCCAGCAGAGCACTTTTCACCCCCATATGGGGTGTTTTCTGAATCGGGAGAAATTGGGCTTCAAATTTTTAGGGGTATTTTCTGCTATTACCCTTTTTAAAAATAAAACATTTTTGGGGAAACAAGCATTTTAGGTAAAATTATTATTATTTTTTTTTACATTTGCAAAAGTCGTGAAACACCTGTGGGGTATTAAGGTTCACTTTATCCCATGTTACATTCCCCGAGGGGTCTAGTTTCCAAAATGGTATGCCATGTGGGTTTTTTTTTGCTGTTCTGGCACCATAAGGGCTTCCTAAAGGTAACATGCCCCCCAAAAACCATTTCAGAAAAACGTACTCTCCAAAATCCCCTTGTCGCTCCTTCCCTTCTGAGCCCTCTACTGGGCCCGCCGAACACTTTTCATAGACATATGAGGTATGTGCTTACTCGAGAGAAATTGGGCTACAAATACAAGTAAACATTTTGTCCTTTTACCCCTTGTAAAAATTCAAAAATTGGGTCTACAAGAACATGTAAGTGTAAAAAATGAAGATTGTGAATTTTCTCCTTCACTTTGCTGCTATTCGTGTGAACCACCTTAAGGGTTAAAACGCTGACTGAATGTCATTTTGAATACTTTGGGGGGGTCTAGTTTTTATAATGGGGTCATTTATGGGGTATTTCTAATATGAAGACCCTTCAAATCCACTTCAAACCTGAACTGGTCCCTGAAAAATACTGAGTTTGAAAATTTTGTGAAAAATCGGAAAATTGCTGCTGACCGTTGAAGCCCTCTGGTGTCTTCCAAAAGTAAAAACACGTCAATTTTATGATGCAAACATAAAGTAGACATATTGTATATGTGAACCAAAAAAAATTTATTCGTAATATCCATTTTCCTTACAAGCAGAGAGCTTCAAAGTTAGAAAAATGCAAAATTTTTAAAATTTTTCATCAAATTTACGGATTTTTCACCAAGAAAGGATGCAAGTATCGACAAAAATTTACCACTAAGTTAAAGTAGAATATGTCACGAAAAAACAATCTCGGAATCAGAATGATAACTAAAAGCATCCCAGAGTTATTAATGTTTAAAGTGACAGTGGTCAGATGTGCAAAAAACGCTCCGGTCCTTAAGGCCAAAATGGGCTCCGTCCTGAAGGGGTTAAAAGTTTGAATCACCCCCCTATTCCCATCAAAAAAAAAACACAGTGTAAATAAAAATAAACATATATGGTATCGCCACGTGCGGAAATGTCCGAATTATAAAAATATATTGTTAATTAAACCGCACGGTCAATGGTGTACGCGCAAAAAAATTCCAAAGTCCAAAATAGTGCATTTTTGGTCACTTTTTATATCATGAAAAAATGAATAAAAAGCGATCAATAAGGCCTATCAATGCAAAAATGGTACCGATAAAAACTTCAGATCACGGCGCAAAAAAATGAGCCCTCATACCGCCCCATACGCGGAAAAATAAAATAGTTATAGGGGTCAGAAAATGACTATTTTAAACATGTCGGGTTTGCAATAGTAAATGAGGGCCAATGTGTAAATAAAGAGAGGTGTATAACTACTATATAGCCTGATCCCAAAGAATACAACTGTCATCAATATTTAAGGGGTACGGACTATTTACCAAGCGAATAACCTGCAAGTCCCATTCTTGTGCTTTTATACTTAACCCTTTAATTTATTTATTTATCCAGGATATCACGCTCTCTTCTTTACCACACACTGCCACCTGGCATCAGGGACAGTTACACATCTATGCATACATAGAGGTAAGTACAACGTTGTGTAAGTGCATTACATTGTAGATCTACTTGTAGGTATACCCGGGCACTACAGCTCATTATACACGTATTCATTTTATTTTATCTAGACCATCGACACATTGAGGATTATTACCACTATCTGCAGATTACATCAACATTCAACAATAAAAGTATCTCTATTGTTTAACCCTTTCAGCGCTGGGATATGTTTATTTAAATATATATATTTTTATACACACACTCTACTGTAGAGACCCTGCTCAGGTTTCAGTTTGCGGCCCAATTTCCTGCCACAGGGTGTGGATTAAAGTTGCTCGTGATGCGATAGCTACACAGCACTTAGCATGACTGGAAGCCAACAATGAGTTAAGTGTATGCAGAAGAGTCCTTGCTCAGCTACTACTTTTTACTGACAAGAAAAATTCTTCTCATTGGAGCAGGAAGCAGGATTTTGGAGATAACTGGAAAATGAGTTCTGACTAGGCCTAAACTCCTCTCACTTGGGACCTAGCAGAGATATGAGACAATCAGGTTCAAGTCCTCTAGCCTGTTCAGGACGTAGGGCGTATGCATACGCCCTGCATCCCGAGTCCTTTAGGACGTAGGGCGTATGGATACGCCCGTGGGAATTCCGGTCCCCACCGCTAGCCAGTTGGGGACCGGACTGGGATGCCTGCTGAAATCATTCAGCAGGCATCCCGGCACATCGCCGAGGGGGGTCCTGAGACACCCCCATGTTGGCGATCGGAAAAAATGACATGTCAATTCAGACATGCGATTTTCTCCTATTTCGGGATGATCGGGTCTCTAGTGACCCCATCACGCGGAAAATAGGGATGATCAGAGCTGTCAGTGACAGCCCCGATCATCCTGAAGGATAGGAGCGAGGTTTCAGCGCTGCAATCTCCTCCTGTCCCCTGCCATTAGTCAGAAATGAGTTCTGACCAATGGCAGTGCACGACAGGGGGTTGCCATGGAAACCCCCCGCTCTGCCCACCCCTGGATGTCGGGCAGAACAGGGGGAGAAGATGGCGGCCTGTACCTGTGCAGAAGATGCCGTGCGGACTGCCGTTCATCGGTAGAGACAGCGGAGATCAGCGGCGCAGGTAGGGAAGTGACGGTGGGAGGGGGGAAAGAAAGGTGGCAGTAAAGCAATATTTACTGCTGCCCTTCTAGTGGTTGCTAAACTGCAACTCCCAGCATGCCCAGACAGCCAAAGGCTGTCTCGGCAAGCTGGGAGTTGTAGTTTTGCAACATCTGGAGGGTCACAGTTTGGAGACCACTTTTAAAGTGTTGCCCAAACGGTAGCCCTCCAGATGTTGCCAAACTACAACTCTCAGCATGCCTACACTGCCCAGGCATGCTGGGAGTTGTAGTTCTGTAACATATGTCCCTTCAGATTTTGCAATTTTCATGAAAATTTAGAAAATTGCTGCTATAGTTTGAAGTCCTCTAATTTTTTCAAAAAGTACAAATATGTCCATTTTATGATGCCAACATAAAGTAGACATATTGTATTTGTGAATCAATATAAAATGTATTTGGAATATCAATTTTCCTTATAAGCAGAGAGCTTCAAAGTTAGAAAAATGCTAAATTTTCAAAATTTTCATGACATTTTGGGATTTTTCACCAAGAAAGGATGCAAGTAACAACTTAAAGTTACCACTACCATAAAGTAGAATATGTCACGAAAAAACAATCTCAGAATCAGAATAATCGGTAAAAGCATCTCAGAGTTATTAATGCTTAAAGTGACGGTGGTCAGATTTGCGAAAAAGGGTCCTTAAGGTGAAAATGAGCTGCGTCCTTAAAGGAGTAGTCCAGTGGTGAACCCAGTGGTGAACAACTTATCCCCTATCCTAAGCATAGGGGATAAGTTGCAGATCGCGGGGGGTCCGACCGCTGGGGCCCCCTGCGATCTCCTGTACGGAGCCCCGACAGCCCGCGGGAAGGGGGCGTGTCAACCTCCGCACGAAGCGGCGGCCGACACGCCCCCTCAATACAACTCTATGGCAGAGCCGAAACGCTGCCTTCGGCAATCTCCGGCTCTGCCATAGAGATGTATTGAGGGGGCGTGTCAGCCGCCTCTTCGTGCGGAGGTCAACACCCGCTATCTGGCCGGAGAGCCTGGCCCCCGTACAGAGAGATCGCAGGGGGCCCCAGCGGTCGGACCCCCCGCGATCTCAAACTTATCCCCTATCCTTAGGATAGGGGATAAGTTTTTCACCACTGGACTACCCCTTTAAGGGGCTAGGGAGAAAGGGTTGGACTTAGGAGACTAGCAGTTTCTGCATAGAATCTAGCTAAGATGAGTCATGTGACCAAGGATCTATACATTCTTACACATACATATATGGCTCATAAGTAGGGGCAACAAAGAGTAAAATGTCAACTCTTTCACAGCCATAATACCTCAATGTATTCAGTAGTAGACTTATAAAAATAACATGTTATGTAAATGTGACTTATGATAATGTCCATATTATGATGGGCCTGCACCCAACTAAACATACAGGGGAAGATTTATAAAAACCTGTGCGGAGGAAAAGTTGACCAGTTGCCCATAGCAACCAATAAGATTGCTTCTTTCATTTTTAAATGGGCCTCTGAAAAATATAAGCAGCGATCTGATTGGTTGCTACTGGCAACTGGTCAACTTTTCCTCTGCACTGGTTTTGATAAATCTCCCCAACAATCCTTTATTTTTTCGAGATGAAATGTTTTCCCCATGTTGTATAAAATGAGGGCACACAACTCTTGGTACAACTTGGTACTAACTGCCAGGAGTGGTCCATATGAGCCGACCATTTTGAAAGTCAAAAGAAGCTCTGCAGCAGCTGCGTTGTGTAAGATAAATTATAGCCCCATGGTCTGAATATAATACGCTGCCTTATACTGTTTAAATGGTCATGGAAGATCATAAAGACCCTTTTGTGACTTCAAATATTCTTCTATTTTACAATAAGCCTTCATTATTTTATATATATATATATATATATATATATATATATATATATATATATAAGCTTTGTATTAGTTATTGCTTACAATTCAGTCTCCTATACAAGGAAGGAAACATAACATATGAGCAGTTGGATGAGGTCCCAGGTGACATGGAGTAGCACATATGCGGATTTACCTGTGTGGTGTCTATAAATGTAAATTATATATAGGAAATATACTGAGGAGCAGCTTTTGCATTAAGGACAGGCACTTCCATTAATAATTAGAGGGGATTGATGTCAGGGCCTACTATTGTAGAGGTTTCAGCAGGGATATTGGTTATTGATCCAAAATTATTGGGGAGATTTATCAATCATCCTAAAACCCTATTATATGTATGAATCCAGCAGATCATCTACATACAAAAGAGCTGGTTTGTGATTGGTTGGTCTTGATACAAGTGAGCTGGCCTGTGATTGGTCGGTCTGGCTTGGCACCTGCACGGTATGTTTGTCTGTTGTCCTGACAACCAACCACTCAGCTGGAGCGACCGCCAGAGGAGGAGCTATTCTGTGATTTCTGAGCCGTACAAGTGCATTATTGTATTATTTGTTGCGTCTTAGTGTCTGTGTGTGTTGTTTGTTGTTGTGTGTCTGTGTGTCTGTGCTTTTATTTCAGGTAACACCTCACTTTCCGGTTATACCATCCTTTCCGGATCATCCAGTGGTAAGTCCTACTCTAAACTATATTATCCCTCATTAATATCGTCACATATTTCTGTCCAGTTACACATCCAGGGGGAGAATTATCAAAACCTGTTCAGAGGAAAAGTTGTCCAGTTGCCCATAGCAACCAATCAGATCTCTTCTTTCATTTTGGACAGGCCCTTTTTAAAATGAAAGAAGATATCTGATTGGTTGCTATGGGCAACTGGGCAAGTTTTCCTCTGCACAGGTTTTGATAAATCTCCCTCCCAATGTATATTATAGCTGTATATTGCTCCAACTGTAAATATATGTCTGAAATAATAGGTCATGAGACTGGCATGTGATGGGCACTAACTGGTCACAGCCTGGCACATATATCATCTTATTATTATATGAACTGGGCTCTATGGGGGAGATTTATCAAAATATTTGAAAGAAGCGATCCAATGGGTTGCTATGGGCAACTGCACCACTCTTCCTCTACATGTTGGAGAGCACTGCTTTAGGCTGGAAAAAAAATGCCCCCAAAATGCATTTGGGACAAAACTACCGCTGCCAGATGTTAGCTAGGAGTCAATAGGAAAATATGAAATTCCATACCTACATAGTGTTTTAAAGGATAACTCCTGGATGTAACAACTTATCCCCTATCCTAAGGTCGCGGGGGATCTGACAGCTGGATCTCCCGAACGGTGCCCCAGTTCTCAGCATGAATGGGGCGTGTTGACCACCACACAAAGCGGCGGCCGACACGCCCCTTCCGGGCAGCTCTATGGGAGAGCTGGAGCGCTGCTTTCGGCAATCTCCGGCTCTGCCATAGGACTGCATGGAGGGGGCGTGTCAGCCACAGGTTCGTGCTGTGGTCGAAAGGGCTTGTTTCATGCAGGGAGCCGGGGCTCCATGCGGGAGATAACGGAGGGCCCCAGTGGTCAGACCCCAGCGATCTAACACTTTAGATAGGGGATAAGTTGTTACATCCCGGAGTTATCCTTTAATTTTTGGCATTACCTCACCCTTTAGTGGTGTTTTTTTGGGCTCAATGGAAACTTTTCAAAATCACTGCATTCACTAGCTATGTTGTTGTTTTTTTTTGTTTTTGTTTTTGTTTTTTTCCTTTTCTTAAAAAAATTGTGGTGTTACTCCTCTCATAGTCCTCTTTAGGTGGAAGAAAGGGCATTTTTCAATAGAATTCCTTGAGTCACATGATATAAGAATCAGTGCACCTCTCTCCCCCTTGCCATGTGTTCTATGTACAGTTAATTGTTTACATCAGAATTCTGGACCAGGCTGTAAATTTTGGTTTTGGTAATATTTTTTGTTTGTCAGGGGAGCAGATATATTAATACTATTGATTCTTGGACAGTGTAAAACTTTCAAAATCACCAAATTTATCACAGTAGCTGTATGATATAAATCTGGCACATCTTTAGACTGTCTAATATAAGTTAGTACAGTGGTCCCTCAAGTTACAATATTAATTGGTTCCAGGGCAACCATTGTATGTTGAAACCATTGTATGTTGAGACCATAACTCTATGGAAAGATGGTAATTGGTTCTGAAGCCTCCAAAATTTTATCCAAAAATAGGAAAAAGGGAGGAGTAAACAAAAATAGGTAGATAACTAATATAGATAAAGCAAGTCCTTACATATAAAAGTACGAAAGATCTGCTGGTTGCTGTAAATCACTGTCTATGTAGAGGACAGGAGCTTCTTCAGGGTCCTGTATAGTACACACAATGTCCAAAAAAAGTATCATGGAGTCGCCTTTACCTGGTGTCCAAAGGAGCAGCTAACCCTGGCACAGGTAAAGAGTAGTACAGAACATGTAATACCTCCCTGCACTGTAGAGGGTGCTATCGGACAGGAATTCAGTGCATGCACTTCAGTAACAAGGGTTTTTCCAGTAAAATATCCGTTCTGATTGGTCAGTTCTTCCAGCCATGTTGAGTCTGGATTCAAGTTAAAATGGTCCAGAAAATACTATTGTATGTTGAAACTATTGTATGTTGAGGCCATTGTAAGTTGAGGGATCACTGTATCAGTAGTTTAGTTTTACATACCATTTCTGCATTCTTTTGTTTAGCAATTTGTTTACTAACCACTTAGGGACCAAGGGCGTACAGGTACGCCTTCGCTCCCTGGTACTTAAGGACCAAGGGCGTTCCTGTATGCACGTGGGAATTTCGGTCCCCGCCGCGCACCGGGCGGGGACCGGACCGGGTTGACTACTGATATCTATCAGCAGGCACCCCGTGCAAATGCCCAGGGGGGTCCTGAGATCAACCCCCCCCCCCCATGTCGGCAATTGCCGCAAATCACTGGTGAATTCATACTGGTCTACGGTGACCCGGTTACCCGGAAATTAAGGGGGATCGGGGTTGTCCAAGACACCCACGATACTCCTGAAGGGATAGGAGTGAGGTGGCAGGGGGGGCACCCCTCCTATCCCTGCTATTGGTCGTTCAGAAGCAAAGACCAATAGCAGATCGGGGGCAGGGGGGGGTTAACGTTCGGTTCCCCCATTCTGCCCACCCACAGTGGCCGGGCAGAACGGGGAACCGTCGGTGCACAGTGCCGGAGGTCCACTTACCCATCGGCAGCTGGCGGCGATCAGCGGCAGCGGGCGGGGATTGGTCGTTCAGAAGCGACGACCAGTAGCAGATCGGGGGCGGGGGTTAACGTAGGCTGGGCAGAACGGGGAACCGTCGGGGAACAGCGCCGGAGGTCCACCTACCCATCGGCAGCGGGCGGCGATCAGCAGCAGTGGGCGGGGATCGGTGGCGGCAGAGGACAGCGATGTGGCTCCCTGGATTCTACGGAAGCCGGTGAGTTGCCTAGCAACATCTGGAGGGCTACAGTTTGGAGATCACTGTGCAGCGGTCTCTAAACAGTAGCCCTCTAGATGTTCCAAAACTGCAAATCCCAGTATGCCCAAACAGCAAATAGCTGTCTCGGCATGCTGGGAGTTGTATTTGCGTACCTCCAGCTGTTGCATAACTACATCTCAGTTGTAGTTTTGAAACAGCTGGACTGGCACACTGGTTGGAAAATACTGAGTTAGGCAACAGAACCTAACTGAAGGGTTTCCAACCAGTGTGCCTCCAGCTGTTTCAAAAGTACAACTCCCAGCATGCACGGTCTGTCAGTACATACTGGGAGTTGTAGTTTTGAAACAGCTGGAGGTTTGCCCCTCCATATGAATGTACAGGGTACATTGACACGGGCGAGTTTATAGTGAGTTTCCTGAAGTTTGAGCTGCGCAAACTCCTAGCTGGAAACTCACCATAAACCCGCCCGTGTGAATGTACCCTAAAAACATTACACTACAATACACTAACACATAATTAAGGCTAAAACACTACATATACACCCCCTTACACTGTCCCCCCAGTTTAGCAACCGCTCGAGGCACCCTGTTTGGGAATCACTGTGTGGATGTAAAATGCTCTGCGGGCGAACTACAATGCTCAGAAGAGAAGGAGCGCCATTGGGCTTTTGGAGAGAAAATTTGTCCGGAATTGAAGGCCACGTGTGTTTACAAAGCCCCCATAGTGCCAGAACAATGGACCCCCCCACATGTGACCCATTTTGGAAACTACGCCCCTCATGTAATGTAATAAGTGGTACAGTGTGCATTTACACCCCACAGGTGTCTGACAGATTTTTGGAACAGTGGTCTGTGAAAATGAAAAATGAAATTTTTAAATTGCATAGCCTACTGTTCCAAAGATCTGTCAAACGCTAGTGGGGAGTAAATACTCACTGCACCCCTTATTAAATTCTGTGAGGGGTGTAGTTTCCAAAATGGGGTCACATGAGGGGGGTCCCGCTGTTCTGGCACCACGGGGGGGCTTTGTAAACGCACATGGCCCCTGACTTCCATTCCAAACAAATTCTCTCTCTAAAAGCTCAATGGCGCTCCTCCTCTTCTGAGCATTGTAGTGCGCCAGCAAAGCACTTGATGTCCACACATGGGGTATTTCCATACTCAGAAGAAATGGGGTTACAAATTTTAGGGGTAATTTTCTCCTATCACCCCTTGCAAAAATTAAAAATTTACACGTCCAACTTTAACAAAAAGTCGTCAAACACCTGTGAGGTGTTGAGGCTCACTGTACCCCTTGTTACATTCCTTGAGGGGTGTAGTTTCCAAAATAGTATGCCATGTTATTTTTTTGCTGTTCTGGCACAATAGGAGCTTCCTAAATGGGACATGCCCCCCAAAAACCATTTCAGCAAAATTTGCTTTCCAAAAGCCAAACGTGACTCCTTCTCTTCTGAGCATTGTAGTTCACCCTCAGAGCATTTTACGTCCTAACATGGGGTATTTCCATACTCAGAAGAGAGGGGGTTACAAATTTTGGGGGGCATTTTCTCCCATTACGCTTTGTAAAAATTGTAAATTTGGGAAAAAAATTTGCACTTTAGTGAAAAATATAATTATTTTCATTTACGCATCCGAATTTAATGAAAAGCCGTCAAACACCTGTGGGGTGTTAAGGCTCACTGGATCCCTTTATACGTGTCTTGAGGGGTGTAGTTTCCAAAATGGTATGCCACATGGGGCGTTTTCTGCTTTCTGGTACCATAGGGGCTTCCTTAATGTGACATGACCCCAAAAAAACATTTCAGCAAAATTCACTCTCCAAAATCCCATTGTTGTTCCTTTCCTTCTGAGCCCTCTACTGCGCCTGCCGAACACTTGACATACACATATGAGGTATTTCCTTACTCAAGAGAAATTGGGTTACACATTTTAGGAAGATTTCTCTCCTTTTACCCCTTGTAAAAATTCAAAAACTGGGTCTACAAGAACATGCCAGTGTAAAAAATATAGATTTAGAATTTTCTCCTTCAATTTGCTGCTATTCCTGTGAAACACCTAAAGGGTTAACACACTTACTGAATTTCACTTTGAATACTTTGAGGGGTGCAGTTTTTATAATGGGGTCATTTGTGGGGTATTTCTAATATTAAGGCCCTTCAAAATCAACTTCAAATCTGAACTGGTCCCTGAAAATTCCAATTTAGAAAATTTTGTGAAAAATTGGAAAATTGCTGCTGAACTTTGAAGCCCTCTGATGTCTTCCAAAAGTAAAAACATTTCAACTTTATGATGCCAACATAAAGTAGACATATTGTATATGTGAATCAATATATAATTTATTTGGAATGTCTATTTTCCTTACAAGCAGAGAGCTTCAAAGTTAGAAAAATGCTAAATTTTCAATTTTTGCATCAAATTTTGGAAATTTTTCACCAAGAAATTATGCAAGTATCGAAAAAATTTACCACTAACATAAAGTATATTTTGTCAGGAAAAAAACAGTCTTGGAATCAGAATGAAAAGTAAAAGCATCCCAGAGTTATTAATGCTTAAAGTGACAGTGGTCAGATGTTCAAAAAACGCTCTGGTGCTTAAGGTGAAAATTGGCTTGGTCCCTAAGGGGTTAAAATGCAAAAAAAAAATTTCCATAGTGTATCTACCCCATGTGAACATACCCTATCAGGACAGGTATAAGAGCTTTGTCCTGTAATAAGCCAAGCAACCCAGTGATCACATGATTGGGAGAGATATTCAGCCATTGGAAGTAACAATGAAGGTTCCCAGGGGTGGACATGTTTCATGTGCAGACTATTGTATAGGGGTCAAGTAGTAAAAGGATCCACTGCCACCTTATAGGCAGCTTCCTACTGCCCATTAGATTGCATGTAATAATACATCTCATAGCTTACAGATACTGTTGGGTTGTTAGAGGAACATGAGGGGGAGCTCTATGAAAGGCCGACATGCTGTTCTTATGCAGGTGACCTCTGCTTTCTGTGTCCAACCCTGAAGGTTCCTATTGATGACAACAAGAAACAGAAATCAACAAAACACTGGTGCAGAAAATACATAGAAAAATCCTCATATTTTTTTATCATACAAATAGTAATGTGGTAAATATATAAAGAATAATTGTATATGTCAATCACTAATCAATCAGGTTATATGAATATTGTGCAGGAATATGTCTTTACTGTTTACAGAACGAGTCAATAAGCTGACCTCTGTCTCTTTTTTTGGAGATGGAGCGCCACACTTTTGAAAGGACACCCCACTATGACTACACGGATGACGAGGTAAATCTCATGTTTGTGTTGACTTTCATTAATCCTATAGTTGTGAATAATAATTGCTCTGTTAAAGTGAATCTTCTCCTGAATCATCTCCATACAAGGTGTAGAATCTGCAGATCTTTGCATTTAGGTGCTAGAGGGATAAGATTACCCATACATTTAGTTTTGATGATCGCCTGTGTTACCAGCTGAAGAGTCAAACAGTTGGTGCTAAGTTTCAGCAGCATCTCCTCCCTCCTCTGTTTTGTCGGATTAAGGAACTGAGTAGTGACGTGGGCTGTCAATCATGCCGAGGGGACATTACTGCACCCAGAGCGGCGAGACTAGATAAGTATAGCTCCCGTCTAGGGGGCTACTTACAGGGCTGCTGGGGGGGGGGGGGACTTACAAACTGCAAATCCTCCCCATCCCTGTGGACAGAAATGTCCTCCGGGGATGGTGCAGATGAAGATATTACTACACTGCTCAAAAAAATAAAGGGAACACTTAAATAACACAATTGCACTCCAAGTCAATAACATTTCTGTGAAATCACACTGTCCACTCAGGAAGAACACTGATTGACAATCAATTTCACATGCTGTTGTGCAAATGGAACAGACAACAGGTGGAAATTATAGGCAATTAACAAAACACCCCCAATAAAGGAGCGGTTCTGCAGGTGGTGACCACAGACCACTTCTCAGTTCCTATGCTTCCTGGCTGATGTTTTGGTCACTTTTGAATGCTGGCGGTGCTTTCCTTCTGGTGGTAGCATGAGACTGAGTCTACAACCCACACAAGTGGCTCAGGTAGTTCAGCTCTTCCAGGATGGCACATCAATGTGAGCTGTGGCAAGAAGGTTTGCTGTGTCTGTCAGCGTAGTGTCCAGAGCATGGAGGCGCTACCAGGAGACAGGCCAGTACATCAAGAGACATGGAGTAGGAGGGCAACAACCCAGCAGCAGGACCGGTACCTCGGCCTTTGTGCAAGGAGGAGCAGGAGGAAAACTGCCAGAGCCCTGTAAAACGACCTCCAGCAGGCCACAAATGTGCATGTGTTTACTCAAACGGTCAGAAACAGACTCCATGAGGGTGGTATTAGGGCCCGACATCCACAGGTGGGGGTTGTGCTTACCAGAAAATACCAAGATTGGCAAATGCGCCACTGTTGCCCTGTGCTCTTCACGGATGAAAGCAGGTTCACACTTAGCACATGTGACAGACTGCATTCTAAAAAAAAAAAAAAAAAAATGTGGCTGTGACAGGGGGAAAATAGCCTAAAAGGCCATACGAACCCAGCCTTGGTCCCCCGCAGCTCCTGTGTGTCTCCTGGTCCCCTGATCTTCTCTTTTCTTCCTGCCTTTGAGACAGGCAATTAGTCCAGGACTTGCTCGCTCAGCCAATAACTGGCTGTCAGAGGACACTACTGTGAAGAAGAAAGATCGGGGGACCTAACCGGGGCGAAACAAAGCTGGGGTGGACCAACAGGGCATTGGGCTAGATATATATCTATCTATATTTTATTTTTCCTGCCCCAGCAGCATATGATTCATTTTTTTATTTAAAGGGGAACTCCGGTGGAAAAATTATGTTTTCAAATCAATTGATGCTATAAAGTTAAACAGTTTTGTAAATTACTTCTATTTAAAAATCTTAACCCTTCTAGTACTTATCAGCTGCTGTATACTACAGATATACTACAGAGAAATTTGTGAAATTCTTCACAGTCTGACAAGTCCAGTCTGTCCATGTTAGGGACTGTCCAGAGCTGGAGAGGTTTTCTATGGGATTATGCTTCTAATCTGGACAGTTCCTGACATGGACAGTTGTGTCAACAGAGAGCACTGTGGTCAGACTGGAAATAACTACACAAACTTCTCTGTAGTATATCTGTAGTATACAGCAGCTGATAAGTACTAGAAGGATTACAAATCTGTTAAACTTTCTGGCACCAGTTGATTTGAAAACATTTGTTTTCCACTCTTTAAAGGTCTAACACATTGATAGGCTGCGCTCTTTCACTTTAATGGAACTGCCCTGCATTATCATTCACAGCTGCCTATATGGACAACCTGCTAATCCTGTAGACATAATGAAGAAGATGAGAAAGATGACCAGTTGCCCATTGCAACCAATTAGATTGCTTCTTCAATTTTTGAACAGGCCTCTGAAAAATAAAAGAAGCACTCTGATTGGTTGTAAGGGCAACTGGTAAACTTTTCCTAGACATAGGTTTTGATAACATTTCCCCCATGGTGTTCAGGGAGCATCCCAACCATCAAATATTGGTGGCCTTTCCTAAAGACAGGCCATCGACATTTACCTCTTAGTGGAGAGTAATAACACTACAGGTTATGGATACTAGATTCAAAAGGACAGAACGTTGGTTCAGGGATTTATTCTGATGCCATATTTGGAATCAGGAAGGAACATTTCCACCTGGTATTGGGCAATTGGCATGAGCCTTATAAGGTTTTTTTTTGCCTTCCTCTGGATCAACACAGTAGTGACACAATAGGCATATAGGTTGAACTTGATTAACTTTTTTTTTTTAATCTTTTTTCAATTGTGGGGAAGATTTATTAAACCTGTGCAGAGGAAACATTTACCAGTTTCCCATAGCAACAAATCAGGTTGCTCCTTTCATTTTTAAAAAAGCCTCTGAAAAAGAAAAAAAAGAAATCTAATTGGTTGCTATGGGCAACTGGTCAACTTTTCCTCTGCACAGATTTTGACACATCTCCTCCTTTCTAAGTATCTGTCCCCCAAAATAGAGCCTAAAATCCTGAATCCTGGATGTTTGATGCCATCTTTTCAAAAAGGCAATGTTGAAATCTATGTTAATATTTATTTCTTTATTTTTCTTAGTACCTAATATGATAGATTTACCAAGACCAGCAATTCATAACAGATGTAAAGTAAACTATCTACAGCCAACCCATACACAATGTATAGAGAGGCAGAGCACATACATGACTGCCTTTCCATGCTCGATATCACAGGTGGTCCCAACAATGAGACCCCTGCAATCATACTGCATACTTATCCCCCTTTCTGGGAATAGGGTATACATCTTAACCTCTTAAGGACGCAGGGCGTATGGATACGCCCTGCATTCCGAGTCCTTAAAGACGCAGGGCGTATCCATATGCCCGTGGGAATTTCGGTCCCCACCGTTAGCCGGTTGGGGACCGGAGCCGGATGCCTGCTGAAATCTGCCCCCCCCTGGTTGTCAAGGGGCTCTGGAAAGAAGATGGAGGCCGTACCTGCAGGAGAAGATGCCTGGGGACCTGGGATCTTCGCTTGAGCCTGCAGGATCCTGATCAGGTAGGGAATCCACAGTGGGGGGGTGGAATTGAAAGTGAAAGTAAATCGATCTTTACTGTGGCAACCACTAGGGGGGCCAAACTGCAACTCCCAGCATGCCCAGAGAGCCAAAGGCTGTCTGGGCATGCTGGGAGTTGTAGTTTTGCAACATCTGGAGGGTCACAGTTTGGAGACCACTGTTACAGTGGTACCCAAACAGTAGCCCTCCAGATGTTGCCAAACTACAACTCTCAGCATGCCTCGACTGCCCAGGCATGCTGGGAGTTGTAGTTCTGTAACATCTGTCCCTTCAGATTTAGTAATTTTCATGACATTTTTGAAAATTGCTGCTCTACTTTGAAGCCCTCTAATTTTTTCAAAAAGCAAAAATATGTCCATTTTATGATGCCAACATAAAGTGGACATATTATGTTTGTGAAGAAAAATAAAATGTATCTGGAATATCCATTTTCCTTACAATTAGAGAGCTTCAAAGTTAGAAAAATGCAAAATTTTCTAAATTTTCATGAAATTTTGGGATTTTTCACCAAAAAAGGATGCAAGTAACGCCGAAAATTTACCCCCAAAATAAAGTAGAATATGTCACGAAAAAACAATCAGAATCAGAATATTCGGTAAAAGCGTTTTCGCGTTATTAATTTGTAAAGTGACGGTGGTCAGAATTGCGAAAAAGGGCTCAGTCCTTAAGGTGAAAAAGGGCTGCGTCCTTAAGGGGTTAATAATGGGACAAACCCTTTAGGGTCTATTCACACAGCAGAATTTCCACACCAATTCCGCTTCCTTGGGTGGTTTCTGGCTTGTGGATTTTATGCGGAATTTGTGCTTAATCTGTGCAGAAATTCAGAAGTGTTAATGGGAGAGAGGAATCCCATAGAAGTCTATTGGGCTTTCATTTGAGGCAGAATTCCACAAGCGCAAATTCTGCTGTGTGAATAGACCCTTAGGCTATAATTCCACTTGGGATTTTGTGCAAAATTGCCCCCATTCTGTCGCACAGAGTTTTTTGCCTTGAAAAAGCGCTGCAGCCAGATTTCAATAAGGAACTGCAAAATGCTAGGTCCACTTGCCATTTTTGAGTTTGGCATTTTATAAATCTTTTTGGCTCAGTGGGTGATTTTCAAAAACGACCTCATGTTGAAAACATGGCGTTTTTCGAGCAAATCTGATTTATCTGCGAAGGCACGGATGCTGACCGCTGTGATTGGCCATACAGTACCGGCCAATCACCGGCAAACATGAATAAGTTATGTGAAGTTCTGTTCACATCACTGGCCGGAGTACGGTACAGTGCAGGGATGTGGAGCGGTGTTGCGTGTCACCTGCTTCTCATGACTAGAAATTATGATCACAATGGGTCTCAGGAGTGAGACCCGCTGTGATCTGTCACTTAGTGCAGGTACTACTGCTCCCAACATTGAACAGACTCTGTAGTACCACAATAATCACGCACATATAGTTGAAATCGGATTTTACACTGTATTTATTAAAAATATCATTATTAAAATACATCAAAAACATTATTAATAAAAAGTTTTAGAAAATTAAGATAAAAATATATATTATTTTTACAATTACATGGACCCTTTATCCATTTGGGCTATTGCCGGCTACATTTTCACGTCCCTGACCGCTCACATCAATCATTACCTGATTGAAAATGTAAAAAACTTTTTGTCATAAAAAAGAAATACTTAATTCCCTACAAATTTTCCCATCCCTACTTCTTCATTTTAAATTTTTTTTCTCTTGTACCAAACTAAATTTGTTAAAATACACCCACAAGGAATCTGCCAAAAGGTAAAAACACCTGAAAAAACACCTGAAAAAAATCAGTGGCAGTTTTTCATGCATTTTTTCTGGTGTTTTTTTAGCCTAAAAAAGACACCAGTACAAAGCTTTAGTGTAATTCTAGCCTTAGGCTTCGTCCTATAGATTATTACTTAGATAAGATACAAATAAAGACATTTGATAGGGGAAATGAGTAAAACAAGATCATTTTATTTCATCATAATGTATAGATATAATACATTACGCCATAATATGTTTAATGAGCTGAATAAAACTAAGTTTAATCTGTTCTGTTCTAGGTCTTTGAGATGAACAGAAGGGCCATAGACATTATCACAGCGTTCCAGGAAGAAGTAAGTGACATTGGAGATAATCAAATTTGTTATATAAAAGTATACATATAAAGTTTAGTAGGCATTCAGGGGATTCATCAATTGTGATATTTTTGTTGATTTGTGAAAAAGGCAAATAATTGCACAATTTGTGCACTAACTGCAGATGTGTGATTATTTGCTGTTTAAGACGGTACTTGCTAAAGGGGTGTGACCTATTGAAAAGGGGTGTGGTTGCTCACCGTTTACACTGCCAGCCTAAACTGCTGCTAAGATCTCCCCTTGCTCAGAGCTGGCGGAGATATCATCATGGGTGCACAGGTTTACTGGACTTATATAGAGGTGTCTGCTTCTTCATAAATCCAGGGAGCCTGTGCGCTGGCAGGGAAGCCTGTGCGCTGGCAGGGAAGCCTGTGTGCTGACAGGGGAGCCCATACGCTGACAGGGGTGCCTGTGCACTGGCAGGGAAGCCCGTACGCTGACAGGAGAGCCCGTACGCTGACAGGAGAACCCGTACGCTGACAGGGGAGCCTGTGCGCTGGTGGGGGGAGCCCGTACGCTGGCAGGGGAGCCCGTGCGCTGACAGGGGAGCCTGTGCGCTGGCAGGGAAGCCCGTACGCTGACAGTAGAGCCCGTACGCTGACAGGGGAGCCTGTGCGCTGGTGGGGGGAGCCCGTACGCTGGCAGGGGAGCCTGTATGCTGATGAGGCTTCATAAATGCCCCCTAGATTATGTTATGGCAGATTTTACCAGTTTTGATGAATGTGTCAGTAATCTTATGTCTATGTAGCTAACCCTAATAGACCCCAAATATCTGTGCACACAGTATAAATGACCTGCACCATTGTTTCCATCGATGAAACTGGCACCAGAGGTTCCTCTTTCCTAGGATATATCAAGCTTATTTACCCAGCCCAAAGAACTGTCCAGAGTAGAAGAACCTTCATTCCTCATATCCCATGGTGCCATAAGGAATTTTAGGAACTCATACAGCCACAGCGTCTGTCCCTCCGTCCCTCCCTCCTCCCTTCCAAAAGCAATAGTCCAAAAAACTACTTTTTTAACCTCTTAAGGACCCTTGATATACGCGTATGTCATGACACCCTGGTACTTAAGGACCAGGACCCATGACGTATGCGTACGTCATGGAGTATTCCGGTCCCCGCAGCGCGCCGGGCGGGGATCGGACCGGGATGCCTGCTGAAATCCTTCAGAACCCCCCCCCCCCATGTCGGCGAACGCGGCAACTCGCAAGTGAATTCACACTTGCGATTTGTGCAATTACGGGTCTATGGTGACCCGGAATATAAGGGGGATTGCGATCCCCCTGAAGGGATAGGAGTGAGGTGGCAGGGGTGCCACCCCTCCTATCCCTGCTATTGGTCGTATAGACGCGACGACCAATAGCAGATCGGGGGCGGGGGGGGGGGTTACTTTCGGTTTCCCCATTCTGCCCACCCACAATAGGCGGGGCAGGACGGAGAAACAGACAGGGACCGGCGCCGAAGGTCACTTACCGATCTGCGGAGGCTGCGGGCGACGGTGATCGGTGGGCAACGATGTTGTGCGGCTGGCTCCCTGGATCCTAGGGAAGCCGATGAGTTGCCTAGCAACATCTGGAGGGCTACAGTTTGAGACCACTATACAGTGGTCTCAAAACTGTAGCCCTACAGATGTTACAAAACTACAGTTTTGGAGTTGTAGTTTTGCAACAGCTGGAGACACACTGGTTTGAAAATACTGAGTTAGGTAACAGAACCTAACTGAAGGTTTTCCAACCAGAGTGTCTCCAGCTGTTGCAAACGTACAACTCACAGCATGCACGGTCTGTCAGTACATGCTGGGAGTTGTAATTTTGAAAAAGCTGGAGGTTTGACCCCCCCCCCCCCCCCCCCCATGTGAATGTACAGGGTACATTCACACGGGCAGGTTTACAGTAAGTTTCCTGCTTGAAGTTTGAGCTGCAGAGCAAACTCCTAGCTGGAAACTCACCGTAACCCGCCAGTGCGAATGCACCCTAAAAACACTACACTACACTAACACATAATGAAGGGTAAAACACAACATATACACCCCCTTACACTGTTCCCCCCCCCCCCCCCCAATAAAAATGAAAAACGTATTGTATGACAGTGTTTCCAAAACGGAGCCTCCAGCTGTTGCAAAACAACAACTCCCAGCATTTCCGGACAGCCACTGACTGTCCAGGCATGCTGGGAGTTTAGCAACAGCTGGAGGCACCCTTTTTGGGAATCACTGGTGTAGAATACCCCTATGTCCACCCCTATGCAATCCCTAATTTAGTCCTCAAATGCGCATGGAGCTCTCTCATTGCAGAGCCCTGTCGTATTTCAAGGTATCAGTTTAGGGTCACATATGGGGTATTTCCATGCAGCTAAAGCAGGACGAAATTGCTTTCTGACATCAAGTTAGACTACATTCACACCACTATTTTTATCATACGTTTGCCAGATCACCTGTAGAAATTTCAAAGTTGGCCACTGCCGTATCCCCGCCAGACCCACGCCACATCTCATTCTCATTTTTGAGACTGGAGTCAGATAGTGACTTTGGTCGGCTCATTTTTGCACCGCATCAGTTTTATTGCCGGACTTAAACCGCAACATTCCATGGTTTTTCCGTCCAGCAACAAAACCAGATTTTGTTGTGAAAAATGATCTGACCAGAGTCACTATCTAACTCCAGTTGGCTCATGCAAATCAATGAGACAGGTCTGTCGAGGATACAGCAGCGGACGGTTTTGAAATTTCCGGCGATCCGGCGACTGTATGAAGAAATCGTGGTGTGAATGTTCCCTCTGTGATCATTTTTCCAGAAGGGGCGATTTCCCCATGGACACCCATGCTTGCACTATAGATCTACAATAAAGCTGTGAATTATAATACACAGAAGAAAGTGCTGAACTTTTCCCAAAGGAATCCTACAAATATTTACAGGCATATTTAAAGTTGTGAATAAACCGGGCTATTCACAAAACGTAAATCCTCAATTCCAGCCACCAGCCAATTGCATAAGGTCTAAAATACATAGAGCATATAATAACACTGCCAGTGAAGAGACGTAGTAATAAAAGGGGAGACCAAATTTAGGGAATACACTTGCTTTAAAAGATGTGTCTTTAGGGCATGTTTGAAACTGAGGAAGATGGGTATAAGCCTGATGGTCCGAGGTATTGCATTACAGAGAACTGGTGCAGCACAAGCAAAGTCTTAGAGGTGGAATTGAGGGGTTCAGATTAAAGAAGATGTTAACTTTAGATCATTTCACTACTTATTAGCTGCTGAATATTACAGAGGAAATTCTTTTCTTTTTGGAACACAGTGCTCTCTGCTGACATCATGTCCACAGTGCTCTCTGTTGACATTTCTGTCCATTTTAGGAACTGTCCAGAGCAGCATATGTTTTCTATGGGGATTTTCTCCTACTCTGGACAGTTTTTAAAATGGACAGAGGTGTCAGCAGAGAGCACTGTGGTCATGACGTTAGCAGAGAGCTCTATGTAAGAAAATAATTTCCTCTGTAGTATTCAGCAGCTAATAAGTACTGGAAGGATTAAGATTTTTTTTAATAGAAGTAATTTACAAATCTGTTTAACTTTCTGGCACCAGTTGATTAAAAAAAAAAGTTTTCCACCGGAGTATCCCTTTAAGATCACATAACAGCTGTAGAGAAAGATGAATCTGGCAGTGGCATTTAGGATGGACTGGAGAGGGAGAGTTTAGAGAAGGGAAGGCCTATTAGTAAAGAGTTTCAGTAGTCCAGGTGGGAATGAATTAAAGCATCCACAATAGTTTTGGTTGTTTCAGCAGTAAATGAGGGGTGCGTGGAAGACAGATCTGAGTCTACCATAACTTCAAGACAGCGGGTTTACTGTCCAGGAGTAATGGTTGTACCACTCACCGAGATGGAGATGTCAGGTTTAGGTAGATTAAATGGAGGAAATACAAGAAGTTCTGTAATAGAAAGATTTCTTTTCAGGAATAGGGAGGACACAATGTTAGAGACAGCAAAGAGAAAGTTGCTGGTGTTCTGTAGGAGTGCGGGGGTGATGATACGGGAAGAGGTAGAGAGCTGTATGTCATCAGCGGAGAGATGGTACTGGAGTTCAAATCTACTGAGGAGAAGGCCCAGGAAGGGTCCCTGAACCCCAACAACAAGAGCAGCAGGGAAATAGCTAGAGATAGGGATTGATACACCGAAGGAGCGTTCACGGAGGTAGGAAACAAAAACCAGGAGAGAGAGGAATCTTTAAGAACAATGGAGTGGAGTATAGCAAGAAGTAATTGGTGATCTACAGTGTCAAATGCTGCATAGAGATCAAGAAGAATCAGTAGAGAGAATTGCTATTAGATTTAACCATAAGACATAATTAGTGACTTCGGTTAAGCCAGTTTCTGTGGAGAATGGGGAATGTAATCCAGACAGTAAGGGGTCAAGGAGAGAGTTCCTGGAGAGATAATGGATTAGGTGGGAATAGACCAAGCATTCCAGGAGTTTGGAGATGAAGTGGAGAGACAGGTCAATAGTTAGCTGCACAGGATCCAGAGATGTTTTCTTCAGAAATGGGGTTATGACAGAATGTTTGAAGGAGGAATGAAAGATTTTAGTTATGTGATTGGTGATGGCAGGGGAGAGAATGCGGTAACACGGTGAGAGGATGTACCTGTATATACTTTCATGTACTGATTCATAGCACTATATACATGTATATAGCATCATGTACCTGTATATTACATCACCTACCTGTATATACCACCATTGAACTTTATATTTCATCACCTACCAGTACAAACCACCATGTAGATAGCAGCGTATGCCTGTGCAGCTGGCTTTTTTGGGGGTAGGGGTGTGCTGATACAGGACTTCACCAGGGGCACAATGGACACTATAGTGCCCCACACAGTAGTTAGATCTCAGTATAGTGTCCCTCACAGAAGATTGTAGGGATGTACTGATATTGGTATCAGTCAGGATATAGGTATGAACTTCGTATACTCGTGCAAATGTCCCTGCTAACATATGATGTAGATATAAGAAAGGCTTTCTTCACAACGGTCACATGGGTTCAGTTTTAAAGACATGATGAATATGAAGGATTTGTTATAATCTAGTTTCTAAAAGATCTTCTAAATAGAATTACACAGAATGCTGCAGTATTCTAGAAGACAGAGACTACGTGCGCTCTTTTCTTATAGATATTTTCTTTATTAATAGATAAGCCCTTCAATACATAAGTATGTTCTGAATACCTACATTAGATTGAAGTAACAATAACTTATTTCTGTTTTATTTTTCATGTGGACAGAACAGAGAACAGGAACTAAGGATCACCCAATACTATGTAAGTGATATAACAAATAACCATATTAGCTCCTTATAGACAGAGGCAATTTTCATTTTTTTGCAGTTTCAGTTTTTCCTCCTCTCTTCTTATAGTCATAAAAATGTTTCATAAAATATGCTGGGAAACAAAAAATTTATTTTAAGGTGAAAACGAACACAAATTTTTTTTTTTTTTTTATCTGAGTTGGGGGTGCTATTTTTTATACATTGTTTATTATGCTCGTTAACTGACATGTTATGTTGATGCTTTTAAAATGTACACATATGCTTAAAGAGGTAATCCAGGGAAGTATATATATATATATATATATATATATACATATATATATATATATATATATATATATATATATATATATATATAGTCCAACAGGAAGCATGAAGCGGCACTCCAGCGATTTCAAGATAAGAAAAAGTTACTTTATTCACCCATAGTGCTACATTTCGACCCTCTCAATGGAGTCTTTATCAAGCATGCTTGAAATCGCTGGAGTGCCGCTTCATGCTTCCTGTTGGACTATTTTTGTTTGATGCACCTTTGGTCAACGTTGGAGCTGGCTGAGCACCCACAGATCTATTATATAGGGCTAGAAGCCCCTTCATGGTGCTCCTTAACTACTATTTTCAATTTTATATAATATATATATTTATGAAAAGAGCACAAACCAAAGCAACCACACTACCTGGATATGTTCCCTGTAAACTATCCTGCCTGATATGCATTGTCTTCTCTGGCTTCTTGAAATTCTTTGCCATCTTTCCCTCGCCTTGCCTACATCTCCCAGCAATCATTGCAGCACTGCTCTGTCAGCTGGCTCCCTTCTGCAGTGAGCAGCAGAGAGAGGTTCAGTGTCTGATTGGCTGAGGCTTCACACACCTCACAGTTCTTAGCACTAAAGAGAGCATGACCATCAGTGCAGGGTAGAAACCACATGGTCTGTGTCTCACAGGAAGGTGGGGGTTGCTTTCAGATAGTTATTAGGACAGAGACAGAGTGGATGGCTGGATGATGTCATTCCCTCACTTTATGCACATAAGTAACAACTAAAGAGGGGAGACTGCTCTATATAGCTAATGAATGATATTTAGACAATTAAATACGTTGATGAGAGGAAAAGATGGGCTATAGGTTTAGTTTCCCAGAGTACCCCTTTTTACACCTGTGGAATCATTTTAGGGCTCTTTTTTTCTGTATAAGTCATTCCCCATGCAGGATTAATAAGGTTAAGTTTTATGAGTTAGGATAATTATACATGCAGTTATTCCAAATATGCAAACAACATTTTTTTTTCTTTACTTTTTTGTATGGGGAGGGTTAATTTATATTTGTAAAAACAGATTTCTTTTTCTTTACACGTTAACAGCCAATTACTGTTGGGGCTTGCTGGAAGATGTGGTTTTGCAACTTTTGTAGGTCTAGAGTTTGGTGACCAATGCCCAAGGGGACTTGTATGAGCAATGGTTAGATGACTTATACAGATTTATGCAGGACATATGTCCTTTATTGATCTAAGTGATTTACATACATCCCACTCCATACATCCTACAACACGCGCTCAGAGATAAGAGACGGACTGCAGTTCTGGAGATCGTGGAGGTCCCAGCAGTCAGACCCTCCTCAATTATACTCTTACCTTCAACCTGTGGATATGGATTAAGACATTTTTACTGCATCCTTGAGGACTGATTTTTTATTTTCTCTGTAATTAATTGTTTTGCATTGTAGTATAAGCCCTCTGTGGTTATGCACAACATCAGAAACCTTGGTTACTAGTTTATTTTGTTAAAGTGAGCTACACATATCTTTCTTCTTGTTCATTGTTTCATAAACCTTGTTGTTATCATTCATGAGTCAACCTAAAAGAAGTATTTCCTAGAGAAAAGTGATATTTGCCCAAAATTGCCTACAAATAAAGACACCATCGTTGGACCTCTGTTGTCTCATTATGTCAAAGTCTTGGCTTTGGATCCCCTGATACTGTTCTAGTCGAGAGCAACCCTTTCTGACGGAGGATATTACAACAATCATGGAAGGCTGGATGAGGCAAATCATACAGATTATCTGATTTACTTATGTGTGAAGGAAGAAGAGGAGAAGAAGGAGAAGGAAAACAAAGAAGAGGAAGAGGAAAAAGAGGAGGATGAAGGGGAGGAAAAAGAAGAGGAAGAGAAGGAGAAAAAGAAGAAATATGAAGAGGAGAAGGAGAACGAAGATGAGAAGCAGGATGAAGGGGACAATGAAGAAAAAAAAGAAGAGAAGGAGGAAGAGAATGACAGAAAGGAGAAAGAACAAGTGGAGAAGAATGAAGGGCAGAATGAAGCAGAGGAAGAGGTAAAGAAGGAGAAAGATGAAAAGGTAATAGAAGAAGAAGAAGAAGAAGAGCTAACTTGCTGCACGTGGTTTTGTACACCAACTAGAGCCTTCATCAGCAGCGTAACAAACTTTTTCTTTACCAAATGTGGAGGACTCCCTTAACATCAAGTGGAGTCTGGAGGAGGCGCTGTTAAAGAGATTATCAATAGGTATTACCTTTCTTCCCTTCCCAGCAGCTCACTTCTGATTTGGTCTCTACTCTTCCTAATACCTTCTGGTATGAAAAGGTAGATCTTAGATGGCAGAGCAGGTACTATGCTGAAGCCTTTACATGCAGGTGAAACCAGTGGCAGCAAATGTATGCAACATTGTGTGTACATTGGCTACCATATGGAGGCATGGTTTTGCCCACATGTGGTGACCACAACAAAGTACTTGACCCACCATCTCATTCCCCCCCTTTTATTCCAGGTGATAAGTCAACAGGGAAAGAGACCAAGCTTGAAGTGAGCCACTGGGAACCAGGGAAAGATAATGCCATTTTAGATGCTGAGATAACCCCTTTAACATGTAGAGGCAAATGAGGCGCCATTACTATCAGGAGGGTTCATTTGCCTCATATGGGGTAGGAGGAGACCCCCTTTAAGATCAAAGATTGGAGGACAAGACTCCCTTAAGACCACTGGAGTCTGGAGGAGGCGCTGTTAAAGAGGTTATCAAGACAGCTGAAAAGGTATGACCTTCCTTCGCTTCCCAGCCACTGGAGAGAGGGAAAAGTTTATGCCATTTTAGCTCCTTTGATAACCCCTTTAACATAAAGAGGCAAATGAGGCGCCTATAACATCAGGAGGATTCATTTGCCTCATAAGGGGTAGGAGGAGACCCCCTTTAAGATCAAAGACTGGAGGACAAGACTCCCTTAAGACCACTGGAGTCTGGAGGAGGCGCTGTTAAAGAGGTTATCAAGACAGCTGAAAAAGTATGACCTTACCTCGCTTCCCAGCAGCTCACTTCTGCTTTGGTCTTGACTCATCCTGATACCTTCTGGTATGAAAATGGAAGGCCGAGATGGGGGAGCAGGTAGCATGTTGCAGTCGTCACATGCAGGCGAAATCAGTGGCGGCAAATGTATGCAACATCGGAGGCCTGGTTTCACCCACATGTGGTGACCACAACACATTACCTGACCCCTTATTTCAGCCACCCCCTTTATTCCAGGTGAGAAGGTATAGGGATGAGATGAGAGCTATGTGGAAAAGAACCACTGGAGGTAGGGGAAAGTTTATGCCATTTTAGCTCCTCTGATAACCCCTTTAACATATAGAGGCAAATGAGGCGCATTTAACATCAGGAGGATTCATTTGCCTCATAAGGGGTAGGAGGAGACCCCCTTTAAGATCAAAGACTGGAGGACAAGACTCCCTTAAGACCACTGGAGTCTGGAGGAGGCGCTGTTAAAGAGGTTATCAAGAAATCTGAAAAGGTATGACCTTACCTTGCTTTCCCAGCAGCTCACTTCTGGATTGGTCTCGACTCGTCCTGATACCTTCTGGTATGAAAATGGAGGGCCGAGATGGGGGAGCAGGTAGCATGTTACAGTCGTCACATGCAGGCGAAATCAGTGGCGGCAAATGTATGCAACATCGGAGGCCTGGTTTCACCCACATGTGGTGACCATAACACATTACCTGACCCCTTTTGTCAGCCACCCCCTTTATTCCAGGTGAGAAGGTATCGGGATGAGATGAGAGCTAACTGGAAAAGAGCTGGAGGGAGGGGAAAGTTTATGCCATTTTAGCTCCTTTGATAACCCCTTTAACATATAGAGGCAAATGAGGCGCCTTTTACATCAGGAGGATTCATTTGCCTCATAAGGGGTAGGAGGAGACCCCCTTTAAGATCAAAGATTGGAGGACAAGACTCCCTTAAGACCACTGGAGTCTGGAGGAGGCGCTGTTAAAGCGGTTATCAAGACAGCTGAAAAGGTATGACCTTCCTTCGCTTCCCAGCCACTGGAGAGAGGGAAAAGTTTATGCCATTTTAGCTCCTCTGATAACCCCTTTAACAGAGGCAAATGAGGCGCCTTTAACATCAGGAGGATTCATTTGCCTCATAAGGGGTAGGAGGAGACCCCCTTTAAGATCAAAGACTGGAGGACAAGACTCCCTTAAGACCACCGGAGTCTGGAGGAGGCGCTGTTAAAGAGGTTATCAAGACAGCTGAAAAAGTATGACCTTACCTCGCTTCCCAGCAGCTCACTTCTGCTTTGGTCTTGACTCATCCTGATACCTTCTGGTATGAAAATGGAGGGCCGAGATGCAGGAGCAGGTAGCATGTTGCAGTCGTCACATGCAGGCGAAATCAGTGGCAGCAAATGTACGCAACATCGTATGTACATTGTCTACCACATGGAGGCCTGGTTTCACCCACATGTGGTGACCACAACACATTACCTGACCCCTTATTTCAGCCACCCCCTTTATTCCAGGTGAGAAGGTATCGGGATGAGATGAGAGCTATGTGGAAAAGAGCCACTGGAGAGAGGGAAAAGTTTATGCCATTTTAGCTCCTCTGATAACCCCTTTAACATATAGAGGCAAATGAGGCGCCTTTTACATCAGGAGGATTCATTTGCCTCATAAGGGGTAGGAGGAGACCCCCTTTAAGATCAAATACTGGAGGACAAGACTCCCTTAAGACCAGTGGAGTCTGGAGGAGGCGCTGTTAAAGCGGTTATCAAGACAGCTGAAAAGGTATGACCTTCCTTCGCTTCCCAGCCACTGGAGAGAGGGAAAGGTTATGCCATTTTAGCTCCTCTGATAACCCCTTTAACAGAGGCAAATGAGGCGCCTTTTACATCAGGAGGATTCATTTGCCTCATAAGGGGTAGGAGGAGACCCCCTTTAAGATCAAAGATTGGAGGACAAGACTCCCTTAAGACCACTGGAGTCTGGAGGAGGCGCTGTTAAAGAGGTTATCAAGACAGCTGAAAAGGTATGACCTTCCTTCGCTTCCCAGCCACTGGAGAGAGGGAAAAGTTTATGCCATTTTAGCTCCTCTGATAACCCCTTTAACAGAGGCAAATGAGGCGCCTTTAACATCAGGAGGATTAATTTGCCTCATAAGGGGTAGGAGGAGACCCCCTTTAAGATCAAAGACTGGAGGACAAGACTCCCTTAAGACCACCGGAGTCTGGAGGAGGCGCTGTTAAAGAGGTTATCAAGAAAGCTGAAAAAGTATGACCTTACCTCGCTTCCCAGCAGCTCACTTCTGCTTTGGTCTTGACTCATCCTGATACCTTCTGGTATGAAAATGGAGGGCCGAGATGCAGGAGCAGGTAGCATGTTGCAGTCGTCACATGCAGGCGAAATCAGTGGCAGCAAATGTACGCAACATCGTATGTACATTGTCTACCACATGGAGGCCTGGTTTCACCCACATGTGGTGACCACAACACATTACCTGACCCCTTATTTCAGCCACCCCCTTTATTCCAGGTGAGAAGGTATCGGGATGAGATGAGAGCTATGTGGAAAAGAGCCACTGGAGGTAGGGGAAAGTTTATGCCATTTTAGCTCCTCTGATAACCCCTTTAACATATAGAGGCAAATGAGGCGCCTTTTACATCAGGAGGATTCATTTGCCTCATAAGGGGTAGGAGGAGACCCCCTTTAAGATCAAATACTGGAGGACAAGACTCCCTTAAGACCAGTGGAGTCTGGAGGAGGCGCTGTTAAAGCGGTTATCAAGACAGCTGAAAAGGTATGACCTTCCTTCGCTTCCCAGCCACTGGAGAGAGGGAAAAGTTTATGCCATTTTAGCTCCTCTGATAACCCCTTTAACAGAGGCAAATGAGGCGCCTTTAACATCAGGAGGATTCATTTGCCTCATAAGGGGTAGGAGGAGACCCCCTTTAAGATCAAAGATTGGAGGACAAGACTCCCTTAAGACCACTGGAGTCTGGAGGAGGCGCTGTTCAAGAGGTTATCAAGACAGCTGAATAGGTATGACCTTCCTTTGCTTCCTAGCCACTGGAGAGAGGGAAAAGTATATGCCTTTTTAGCTTCTCTGATAACCCCCTTAACATATAGAGGCAAATGAGGCACCTTTTACATCAGGAGGATTCATTTGCCTCATAAGGGGTAGGAGGAGACCCCCTTTAAGATCAAAAACTGGAGGACAAGACTCCCTTAAGACCACCGGAGTCTGGAGGAGGCGCTGTTAAAGAGGTTATCAAGACAGCTGAAAAAGTATGACCTTACCTTGCTTCCTAGCAGCTCACTTCTGCTTTGGTCTTGACTCATCCTGATACCTTCTGGTATGAAAATGGAGGGCCGAGATGCAGGAGCAGGTAGCATGTTGCAGTCGTCACATGCAGGCGAAATCAGTGGCAGCAAATGTACGCAACATCGTATGTACATTGTCTACCACATGGAGGCCTGGTTTCACCCACATGTGGTGACCACAACACATTACCTGACCCCTTATTTCAGCCACCCCCTTTATTCCAGGTGAGAAGGTATCGGGATGAGATGAGAGCTATGTGGAAAAGAGCCACTGGAGGTAGGGGAAAGTTTATGCCATTTTAGCTCCTCTGATAACCCCTTTAACATATAGAGGCAAATGAGGCGCCTTTTACATCAGGAGGATTCATTTGCCTCATAAGGGGTAGGAGGAGACCCCCTTTAAGATCAAAGACTGGAGGACAAGACTCCCTTAAGACCTTCGGAGTCTGGAGGGGGCGCTATTAAAGAGGTTATCAAGACAGCTGAAAAGGTATGACCTTCCTTCGCTTCCCAGCCACTGGAGAGAGGGAAAAGTTTATGCCATTTTAGCTCCTTTGATAACCCCTTTTACAGAGGCAAATGAGGCGCCTTTAACATCAGGAGGATTCATTTTCCTCATAAGGGGTAGGAGGAGACCCCCTTTAAGATCAAAAACTGGAGGACAAGACTCCCTTAAGACCACTGGAGTCTGGAGGAGGCGCTGTTAAAGAGGTTATCAAGACAGCTGAAAAAGTATGACCTTACCTCGCTTTCCAGCAGCTCACTTCTGCTTTGGTCTTGACTCATCCTGATACCTTCTGGTATGAAAATGGAGGGCCGAGATGTGGGAGCAGGTAGCATGTTGCAGTCGTCACATGCAGGCGGAATCAGTGGCAGCAAATGTACGCAACATCGTATGTACATTGTCTACCACATGGAGGCCTGGTTTCACCCACATGTGGTGACCACAACACATTACCTGACCCCTTATTTCAGCCACCCCCTTTATTCCAGGTGAGAAGGTATAGGGAGGAGATGAGAGCTATGTGGAAAAGAGCCACTGGAGGTAGGGGAAAGTTTATGCCATTTTAGCTCCTCTGATAACCCCTTTAACATATAGAGGCAAATGAGGCGCCTTTTACATCAGGAGGATTAATTTGCCTCATAAGGGGTAGGAGGAGACCCCCATTAAGATCAAATACTGGAGGACAAGACTCCCTTAAGACCAGTGGAGTCTGGAGGAGGCGCTGTTAAAGCGGTTATCAAGACAGCTGAAAAGGTATGACCTTCCTTCGCTTTCCAGCCACTGGAGAGAGGGAAAAGTTTATGCCATTTTAGCTCCTCTGATAACCCCATTTACAGAGGCAAATGAAGCGCCTTTAACATCAGGAGGATTCATTTGCCTCATAAGGGGTAGGAGGAGACCCCCTTTAAGATCAAATACTGGAGAACAAGACTCCCTTAAGACCAGTGGAGTCTGGAGGAGGCGCTGTTAAAGCGGTTATCAAGACAGCTGAATAGGTATGACCTTCCTTTGCTTCCTAGCCACTGGAGAGAGGGAAAAGTTTATGCCTTTTTAGCTCCTCTGATAACCCCCTTAACATATAGAGGCAAATGAGGCGCCTTTTACATCAGGAGGATTCATTTGCCTCATAAGGGGTAGGAGGAGACCCCCTTTAAGATCAAAAACTGGAGGACAAGACTCCCTTAAGACCACTGGAGTCTGGAAGAGGCGCTGCTAAAGAGGTTATCAAGACAGCTGAAAGGGTATGACCTTACCTTGCTTTCCCAGCAGCTCACTTCTGGATTGGTCTCGACTCGTCCTGATACCTTTTGGTATGAAAATGGAGGGCCGAGATGGGGGAGCAGGTAGCATGTTGCAGTCGTCACATGCAGGCGAAATCAGTGGCAGCAAATGTATGCAACATCGTATGTACATTGTCTACCACATGGAGGCCTGGTTTCACCCACATGTGGTGACCACAACACATTACTTAACCCCTTATGTCAGCCACCCCCTTTATTCCATTTGAGAAGGTATCGGGATGAGATGAGAGCTAACTGGAAAAGAGCCACTTGAGGGAGGGTAAAGTTTATGCCATTTTAGCTCCTTTGATAACCCCCTTTACAGAGGCAAATGAGGCGCCTTTTACATCAGGAGGATTCATTTGCCTAATAAGGGGTAGGAGGAGACCCCCTTTAAGATCAAATACTGGAGGACAAGACTCCCTTAAGACCAGTGGAGTCTGGAGGAGGCGCTGTTAAAGAGGTTATCAAGACAGCTGAAAAAGTATGACCTTACCTCGCTTTCCAGCAGCTCACTTCTGCTTTGGTCTTGACTCATCCTGATACCTTCTGGTATGAAAATGGAGGGCCGAGATGAGGGAGCAGGTAGCATGTTGCAGTCGTCACATGCAGGCGGAATCAGTGGCAGCAAATGTACGCAACATCGTATGTACATTGTCTACCACATGGAGGCCTGGTTTCACCCACATGTGGTGACCACAACACATTACCTGACCCCTTATTTAAGCCACCCCCTTTATTCCAGGTGAGAAGGTATAGGGAGGAGATGAGAGCTATGTGGAAAAGAGCCACTGGAGGTAGGGGAAAGTTTATGCCATTTTAGCTCCTCTGATAACCCCTTTAACATATGGAGGCAAATGAGGCGCCTTTTACAACAGGAGGATTCATTTGCCTCATAAGGGGTAGGAGGAGACCCCCTTTAAGATCAAATACTGGAGGACAAGACTCCCTTAAGACCAGTGGAGTCTGGAGGAGGCGCTGTTAAAGCGGTTATCAAGACAGCTGAAAAGGTATGACCTTCCTTCACTTCCCAGCCACTGAAGAGAGGGAAAAGTTTATGCCATTTTAGCTCCTCTGATAACCCCTTTAACATATAGAGGCAAATGATGCGCCTATAATATCAGGAGGATTCATTTGCCTCATAAGGGGTAGGAGGAGACCCCCTTTAAGATCAAAGACTGGAGGACAAGACTCCCTTAAGACCACTGGAGTCTGGAGGAGGCGCTGTTAAAGAGGTTATCAAGACAGCTGAAAAAGTATGACCTTACCTCGCTTCCCAGCAGCTCACTTCTGGTTTGGTCTTGACTCATCCTGATACCTTTTGGTATGAAAATGGAGGGCCGAGATGGGGGAGCAGGTAGCATGTTGCAGTCGTCACATGCAGGCGAAATCAGTGGCAGCAAATGTACGCAACATTGTATGTACATTGTCTACCACATGGAGGCCTGGTTTCACCCACATTTGGTGACCACAACACATTACCTGACCCCTTATTTCAGCCACCTCCTTTATTCCAGGTGAGAAGGTATCGGGATGAGATGAGAGCTAACTGGAAAAGAGCCACTGGAGGGAGGGGAAAGTTTATGCCATTTTACCTCCTCTGATATCCCCTTTAACATATAGAGGCACATGAGGCGCCTTTTACATCAGGAGGATTCATTTGCCTCATAAGGGGTAGGAGGAGACCCCCTTTAAGATCAAATACTGGAGGTCAAGACTCCCTTAAGACCAGTGGAGTCTGGAGGAGGCGCTGTTAAAGGGGTTATCAAGACAGCTGAAAAGGTATGACCTTCCTTCGCTTCCCAGCCACTGGAGAGAGGGAAAAGTTTATGCCATTTTAGCTCCTCTGATAACCCATTTTACAGAGGCAAATGAGGCGCCTTTAACATCAGGAGGATTAATTTGCCTCATAAGGGGTAGGAGGAGACCCCCTTTAAGATCAAATACTGGAGGACAAGACTCCCTTAAGACCACTGGAGTCTGGAGGAGGCGCTGTTAAGGAGGTTATCAAGACAGCTGAAAAGGTATGACCTTCCTTTGCTTCCTAGCCACTGGAGAGAGGAAAAAGATTATGCCTTTTTAGCTCCTCTGATAACCCCCTTAACATATAGAGGCAAATGAGGCGCCTTTTACATCAGGAGGATTCATTTGCCTCATAAGGGGTAGGAGGAGACCCCCTTTAAGATCAAAAACTGGAGGACAAGACTTCCTTAAGACCACTGGAGTCTGGAAGAGGCGCTGTTAAAGAGGTTATCAAGACAGCTGAAAGGGTATGACCTTACCTTTCTTTCCCAGCAGCTCACTTCTGGATTGGTCTCGACTTTTCCTGATACCTTTTGGTATGAAAATGGAGGGCCGAGATGGGGGAGCAGGTAGCATGTTGCAGTCGTCACATGCAGGCGAAATCAGTGGCAGCAAATGTATGAAACATCGTATGTACATTGTCTACCACATGGAGGCCTGGTTTCACCCACATGTGGTGACCACAACACATTACCTGACCCCTTATGTCAGCCACCCCCTTTATTCCATTTGAGAAGGTATCGGGATGAGATGAGAGCTAACTGGAAAAGAGCCACTGGAGGGAGGGGAAAGTTTATGCCATTTTACCTCCTCTGATAACCCCTTTAACATATAGAGGCACATGAGGCGCCTTTTACATCAGGAGGATTCATTTGCCTCATAAGGGATAGGAGGAGACCCCCTTTAAGATCAAAGACTGGAGGACAAGACTCCCTTAAGACCACTGGAGTCTGGAGGATGTGCTGTTAAAGCGGTTATCAAGACAGCTGAAAAGGTATGGCCTTCCTTCGCTTCCCAGCCACTGGAGAGAGGGAAAAGTTTATGCCATTTTAGCTCCTCTGATAACCCCTTTTGCAGAGGCAAATGAGGCGCCTTTAACATCTGGAGGATTCATTTGCCTCATAAGGGGTAGGAGGAGACCCCCTTTAAGATCAAATACTGGAGGACAAGACTCCCTTAAGACCAGTGGAGTCTGGAGGAGGCGCTGTTAAAGAGGTTATCAAGACAGCTGAAAAGGTATGACATTACCTTGCTTCCCAGCAGCTCACTTCTGGTTTGGTCTCGACTCTTCCTGATGCCTAGTGTTGAGCGGCATAGGCCATATTCGAATTCGCGAATATTCGCGAATATATGGGCGAATATTCGTCATGTATTCGCGAATATTCGCATATTCGTAGTATTCTCGCTTTTTTTTTCGCAACGCGAAAAATTCGTGTATGCGAAAATTTACATATGCGAAAATTAGCATATGCAAAAAATATTGCAAGCAAAAATACGAATATGCGAAAATTAGCATATGCAAATGTTCGCATATGCGAAAATCCGCACGCCAGTCTCACACAGTAGTATTAGAGTCTTCTTTACACCACACGAGCTGGAAGCAGAGAGGGATGATCACTGTGATGTGTACTGTGAAAAAATAAAAATAAAAAAAAACGAATATTCGTAATTACGAATATATAGCGCTATATTCGCGAAATTCGCGAATTCGCGAATATGCGATATTCGCGAATCATATTCGAATTGCGAATATTCGCGAGCAACACTACTGATGCCTTCTGGTATGAAAATGGAGGGCCGAGATGGGGGAGCAGGTAGCATGTTGCAGTCTTCATATGCAGGCGAAATCAGTGGCAGCAAATGTATGCAACATCCTATACACATTGTCTACCACATGGAGGCCTGGTTTCACCCACATGTGGTGACCACAACACATTACCTGACCCCTTATGTCAGGCACCCCCTTTATTCCATTTGAGAAGGTATCGGGATGAGATGAGAGCTAACTGGAAAAGAGCCACTGGAGGGAGGGTGAAGTTTATGCCATTTTACCTCCTCTGATAACCCCTTTAACATTCAGAGACAAATGAGGCGCCTTTTACATCAGGAGGATTCATTTGCCTCATAAGGGATAGGAGGAGACCCCCTTTAAGATCAAAGACTGGAGGACAAGACTCCCTTAAGACCACTGGAGTCTGGAGGAGGTGCTGTTTAAGTGGTTATCAAGACAGCTGAAAAGGTATGACCTTACCTTACTTCCCAGCAGCTCACTTCTGGTTTGGTCTCGACTCGTCCTGATACCTTCTGGTATGAAAATGGAGGGCCGAGATGGGGGAGCAGGTAGCATGTTGCAGTCGTCACATGCAGGCGAAATCAGTGGCAGCAAATGTATGCAACATCGTATGTACATTGTCTACCACATGGAGGCCTGGTTTCACCCACATGTGGTTACCACAACACATTACCTGTCCCCTTATTTCAGCTACCCCCTTTATTCCAGGTGAGAAGGTATCGGGTTGAGATGAGAGCTAACTGGAAAAGAGCCACTGGAGGGAGGGGAAAGTTAATGCCATTTCAGCTCCTCTGATAACCCCTTTAAAATATAGAGGCAAATGAGGCGCCTTTTACATCAGGAGGATTCATTTGCCTCATAAGGGGTAGGAGGAGACCCCCTTTAACCTGTTCAGTACCCCGGGCGTACTGGTACATTCCGACACCCTGGGTACATGTACATCCGTGCGAATTTAGGTCCCTGCCGCGCAGCGGCACCCAGCGCAAATGCCCAGGGGGGTCATCAGACCCCCCCAATGTTGGCGATCGGCGCAAATCGCAAGTGAATTCACACTTGCGATTTGCGTCTATTCCGGTGATGTGGGTCACAGGTGACCCGCTGACCCAGAAATACATGGCGATCGGGGGTGTTGGATACACCCCCTATCAGCCACTGTATCTATGGGAAGGTGGCGATTTCTTCACCCCCAGGAACGCTGCTATTGCCAATAGCAGCCGGCAGGGGAGGGGTTAACGGCATCCTCTTGCAGCTCCCATGGCTGGCTTAGTTCAGTCAGCGGTCAGAGCTGCTGGAGAAAGCTAGGGACCTCTCCTCTGCATGATCGGAACCCCCTCAGGACTGAAGATCCCCCTTAGAGCAGATCTTATACCCTATCCCCCTAAGAGCAGATCTTATCCCCTATCCCCTATCCAAAGGATAGGGGATAAGATGCCTGATCGCGGGAGTCCCACAGCTGGGGACGCCCGTGAGCATGCACGCGGCACCCCGTTTGTAATCAGCCCCCCGTATTCGCTACGGGTTTGATTACGGTCGACCGCAGGGCCAGCGGCGTGTGACGTCCGCAGCTCCCCCCCCCCCCCCCCCCATATAACTGTGTGTGATTTTTAATCACACACTGTTATATATCGTATTTATCGGGGTATACCACTCATCGGCCTATTACACGCACCCCCTTTTTTCCAAGGAGGTTTTGGTAAAAAAGTTTTTTTACCAAAATATCCTTGGAAAAATTAGGGTGTGTGTGTTTTTCAGGTGTACCACGATAAACTGTTTCTGGTGGCTTCTGCAGTTCAATGATTTAAAGCAAGCGCTTAAATCTTTTACGTGCAGTGGCTTCTGTGGGGCCAGAGTGCCGCTGCTCTAGTCCCCGGTTTTATAGTTAAATATCCCCCCGCTCCCTGATTCCCTCCCAGTCCCTGGTTTTATAGTTACATGTGCCCTGGGGACTGCGGTCCTTCATGCTCCGGCGGCCTCCTGATCTGTCACTGCGCCGTGCACTGACTGACGAGTGACGTCGTGTTGAGGACGTCACTCGTCATTACGCAGCGCACAGTGACAGATCAGGAGGCCACCGGAGCATGAAGGACCGCAGTCCCCAGGGCACATGTAACTATAAAACCGGGGACGGGGAGGGAATCTGGCGGTGGCAATGGGACTCTGGCCAGGCAGAAGCTGCTGCAGTTCAATGATTTAAAGTGCCCGCTTTAAATCATTGAACTGCAGCAGCTTTTGCGGGATCACAAACAGTATATCGGCGTATAACACGCAGATAGACTTTAGGCTAAAATTTTTAGCAGCGGAGGCATGCGCTTTTCTTGCCTCCGACTCCGAATCTGTCAGTGAGGACGATGAAGATCCTACATTTCTACTTCTGTGGGGCCAGAGTGCCACTGCTCTAGTCCCCGGTTTTATAGTTAAATACCCCCCCCCCCCCCCCCCCCCGCTGCCTGATTCCCTCCCCGTCCCGGTTTTATAGTTAAATATCCCGCCGCTGCCACTGCCCAATTCCCTCCCCGTCCCCAGTTTTATAGTTACATGTGCCCTGGGGACTGCGGTCCTTCATGCTCCGGCGGCCTCCTGATCTGTCACTGCGCCGTGCACTGACTGACGAGTGACGTTGTGTTGAGGACGTCACTCGTCATTACGCAGCGCACAGTGACAGATCAGGAGGCCACCGGAGCATGAAGGACCGCAGTCCCCAGGGCACATGTAACTATAAAACCAGGGACGGGGAGGGAATTGGGCCGTGGTGGCGGCGGCGGGATATTTAACTATAAAACCGGGGACTGGGAGGGAATTGGGCCGTGGTGGCGGCGGGATATTTAACTATAAAACCAGGGACGGGGAGGGAATTGGGCAGTGGCGGCGGCGGGACATATAACAATAAAACCGGGGACGGGGAGGGAATTGGGCCGTGGCGGCGGCGGGATATTTAACTATAAAACCAGGGACGGGGAGGGAATTGGGCAGTGGCGGTGGCGGGACATATAACTATAAAACCGGGGACTGGGAGGGAATCTGGCGGTGGCAGTGGGACTCTGGCCAGGCAGAAGCTGCTGCAGTTCAATGATTTAAAGTGCCCGCTTTAAATCATTGAACTGCAGCAGCTTTTGCGGGATCACAAACAGTATATCGGCGTATAACACGCAGATAGACTTTAGGCTAAAATTTTTAGCAGCGGAGGCATGCGCTTTTCTTGCCTCCGACTCCGAATCTGTCAGTGAGGACGATGAAGATCCTACATTCCTGTGTTCTTCATCGTCCTCCTCATCATCTAGTACTGATGAGGAGTCACCTGTGCGGCAGAGACGCCGCCAGGTGAGGCCACGCAACCCCCATTGTAGTGGCCCTGTGGCCTGCACTAGTGCGAGTGGTGATGCCGCTTGTACTAGGAGTCCGAACCCCTAGACAAGTTTACCAGAGCCCCCTTCTGGTGAACCTTTCTGGAGACCCCCAGAGGGTTATCTGCCACGGATTCTGGAGTTTGTTGGCTACTCCGGAATCCGGATTGACAATTCTGGATTCACAGAAATTTGACTATTTCAGTTATTTTTTCAGTGACAGTTTTGTCAATCTAATGGTGGAGCAGACAAATCTGTACGCCAGGCAGTTCATTGCCCACCACCCTGATTCTTTTTTGGCCAGGTCCAATGAATGGTACTCCATTGATGCAGCAGAAATGATGACATTTTGGGGCCTCTTGCTGCATATGGGCCTGGTCAAAAGCCAAGTGTCAGGCAGTACTGGAGCGGGGACATCCTATACAAGACCCAGCTTTACAGTATTGCCCTGACACTGAAGCGGTTCGAGGCCATTCGGAAATGCCTCCATTATGCACATAATGAGGCATGTCCACCCCGAAGTGATCCCACCTATGACCGGCTTTACAAAGTGAGACCACTCATCGATCACTTTGGGGCCAAATTTTTGGAGGCCTACGTACCACTCAGGGACCTCTCGGTAGATGAGTCTCTTATCAGTTTTAAGGGGAGACTCATCTTCCGCCAGTATATTCCCTCGAAGCGGGCGCGGTATGACGTGAAGCTATATAAACTTTGTGAGAGTACCTCCGGGTACACTTACAAGTTTAGGGTGTATGAGGGACGAGATTCCCGTATTGAACCCCCAGATTGTTTACCCACTCTGAGTGTTAGCGGTAAAATCGTTTTGGACCTTGTGTACCCATTGTTGGATAAGGGTTACCACGTGTACGTGGAAAACTTTTATACCAGCATCCCTCTCTTCACAACCCTTCCACCAGATCCACGTCCGCTTGTGGGACCGTGCGGAAGAACCAGAGAGGCCTCCCTTTAAATTTGATCCAGACACCTATGTCCAAGGGTATGTCCCGTGCCCTTGCCCATGAAAACCTGTTGCTGGTCAGGTATAAGGATAAGAGGGATGTCCTTATGCTGACTACTATTCATGGCAACAGCAGCTCACCTGTCCCTGTGCGAGGTACCACAACACCGGTCCTCAAGCCCGATTGTATTCTGGACTACAATCGGTATATGGGGGGAGTTGATCTTTCTGATCAAGTCCTCAAGCCATACATGGCCATGCGGAAAACACGGGTATGGTACAAAAAAGTTGCGGTCTACATGGTACAGGTTGCCATGTACAATGCTTTTGTACTGTCCCAGTACGCTGGCAACACAGGGACATACCTTCAATTCCAAGAAGAAGCCCTAAAGGTCCTTATCTTTGGTGACCGGGAAAGAGCAGGCTGGACTTCCCAAGGAACTGAAGTATTAGGTGCCAGGATCGTCCCAGGCCAACACTTTCCAGGTGAAGTCCCCCACACTGGAAAGAAGGGACGAACCCTGAAAAAAATGCAGAATGTGTCACAAGAGGGGGATTCGGAAGGACACCACCACTCAATGTGACACTTGCCCCCATCATCCGGGCCTCTGAATTAAAAACTGCTTCAGTGAGTATCACACTTCCATACGGTACTAAATTTTCCCTCTTCATTTTAATTTCCCATAATTTGACCCCAATGTACCAAGTCCAGAGTACATTGCAAATTTCAACCCCATAAAACCACTAAAATGCCCAAAAAACTCTTTATAAAAAAAAAACTGATAAGACCTCTGGGGGTATTTCTTCCAAAAATGGGTCACTGAGTCACTATCATCGGGGACTTTTTATGTTGCCTCAAATGTTCAGCGCTCTCTCTCTCCACCTGAGCGGGGTGCGCATTAATGCAACAGGTTAGGGACGGCCACACACATCACATTCCCAGAATGATGATTCAGAGCATAGGGTTTGGGGTGGGCATATTTTTTTGTTTTGGCTATGCTCTGGTTCATCATTCTGGGAACATAATTTATAATTTTATGTCCCACTGTACCACACTTTAGTTACATAGTGTACCCCAGTTATTTACCACATGTAATGCCCCTTGAGGGGGGTCCCACTGTTCCTCCTCCATAGGAGAAATACAAAGCTCAAGGACCCTGACTGATCTCCGGCACCTCTGAGACCAGTGTGCAAGCTGTTTACGGCCAAATATGAGGTATGTCCTTACTCCAAAGAAATGTATTTGCAAATTTACAGTAACATTTTCTCCTGTTACCACTTGTGAAAATGAAAAATTTGGGGTAACCCCAGCATTTTTGTGTAAAAAAATAAAATTTTTCCTTTTAACATGCCACTTAATGAACATTTATCAAACACCTGAGGGGTGTTAAGGCTCACTGTACCCCTTGTTACGTTCTTTGAGGGGTGTAGTTTCCAAAATGGTATGCCATGTGTTTTTTTTTTTTTTTTGCTGTTCTGGCACCATAGGGGCTTCCTAAATGCGACATGCCCCCCCCCCCCATTTCAGCAAAATTTGCAAATGTGACTCCTCTGGTGCATTGTAGTGCACCAGCAGAGCACTTGACATCCACTCATGGGGTATTTCCATACTCAGAAGAGATGGGGTTACAAATTTTGGGGGGCATTTTGTCCTATTATCCCTTGTAAAAATTTAAAATTTGAGAGAGAACCAGCATTTTAGTGAAAAAAAAAATCATTTACACATCCAACTTTAACGAAAAGTCGTCAAACACCTGTGGTGTGTTAAGGCTCACTGGACCCCTTGTTATGTGCCTTGAGGGGTGTAGTTTCCAAAATAGTATGCCATGTGGGGTTTTATTTGCTGTCCTGGCGCCATAGGGGCTTCCTAAATGGGACATGCCCCTCAAAAACCATTTCAGCAAAATTTGCTTTTCAAAAGCCAAATGTGACTCCTTCTCTTCTGAGCATTGTAGTGTGCCAGAAGAGCACTTGACATCCACACATGGGGTATTTCCATACTCAGAAGAGATGAGGTTACAAATTTTGGGGGGCATTTTGTCCTATTATCCCTTGTAAAAAAAAAAAATTAATTTGAGGGAAAACCAGCATTTTAATGAAAAAAAATCATTTGCACATCCAACTTTAACCTCTTAAGGACCAATGACGTCCTGGGACGTCATGGCACCCTGGGCCTTAAGGACCAATGACGTCCCAGGACGTCATGGCGTTTTCCGCTCCCTGCCGCTCGCCAGGCAGAGACCGGAACCGGATGCCTGCTGAAATCCTTCAGAAAGCATCCAGGGCAAACGCCGAGGGGGGCCATGTAGGCCCCCCATGTCGGCGATCGCCGCAAATCGCAAGGGAAATTGCCCTTGCGATCTGCGGCGATACCGGGCTGATCGGGTCTCTTGGACCCGACCGCCCGGTAATTTTGCATGATCCCGGCAGCCAGGACCATGGTAAAGTATAGGAGCAAGGTGTCAAGCCTGCCACCTCCTCCGATCCCCTGCGATTCTTCGGTTAGTTAACCGACCAATCGCAGGGGGGGGGGGGCAGTTACTTCCTCCCGCCCTGCCCGACCCCTGGAAGTCCGGAGAGGACGGAAGGAAGACCGGAGGACGCAGCGGGGGACGGGGGAGTGCTGGGGACCGGCCCCGGTACTTACCTCGTCCCTGAAGACCCGGATCCCGGCGATAAAGACGGCGGCGGCGGCAACAGGTGAGTGGATCTTCAGCCGCGGTCGGCCCCTTTACAGCAATGCACGTCGCCGTAAAGCGACATGCATTGCTGTATTGGGACCCTGTATACTACAACTCCCAGCATGCCCAGACAGCCCTTGGCGTCTGGGCATGCTGGGAGTTGTAGTTTTGCAACATCTGGAGGCCCACAGTTTGGAGACCACTGTGCCCTTCCAGATGTTGCAAAACTACACATCCTCAGCATGCCCTTACTGTCCAGGCATGCTGGGAGTTGTAGTTCTGTAACATCTGGCCCTTCAGATGTTGCAGAACTACAACTCCCAGCATTCCTGGACAGTTTTGGCATACTGGGAGTTGTAGTTTTGCAACATCTGGAAGGGCACAGATTGGGAACCACTGTATTAGTGGTCTGCAAACTGTAGTCCTCCAGATGTTGCAAAACTACAACTCCAAGCATGCTGGGAGTTGTAGTTCGGCAACATCTGGCTCTAAAAATGTTGCCGAACTACTACTTCCAGCATGCCTGAGAATGCTGGGAGTTGTAGTTTTGCAACAACAGGAGGCACACTGGTTGGGAAACATTGTCTGTTTCCTAACTCAGTGTTTCCCAACCCGTGTGCCTCCAGCTGTTGCAAAACTATAACTACCAGCATGCACTGATAGACTGTGCATGCTGGGAGTTGTAGTTTTACAACAGCTGGAGGTTCCCCCCCCCCCCCCCCGTGAATGTACAGGATACATTCACATGGGCAGGGGGCTTACAGTGAGTATAAAACCCCACATGGGATACCATTTTGGAAACTACACCCCTCAAGGCGTGTAACAAGGAGTCCAGTGAGCCTTAACACCCCGCAGGTGTTTGACGACTTTTCGTTAAAATTGGACGTGTAAATGAAAAAAAAATTTCCACTAAAGTGCAGTTTTTTCCCCAACTTTACCAATTTTACAAAGGGTAATGGGAGAAAATGGCCCCCAAAATTTGTAACCCCATCTCTTCTGAGTATGGAAATACCATGTTAGGATGTAAAATGCTCTGCGGGCGAACTACAATGCTGAGAAGAGAAGGAGCGCCATTGAGATTTTGGAAAGAGAATTCATTTAGAATGGTAGTCAGGGGCCATGCGCGTTTACAAAGCCCCCCATGGTGCCAGAACAGTGGACCCCCCACATATGACACCATTTTGGAAACTACACCCCTCACAGAATTTAATAAGGGGTGCAGTGAGTATTTACACCCCACTGGTGTTTGACAGATCATAAATGCTCACTGCACCCCTTAATAGATTACATGAGGGGTGTAGTTTCCAAAATGGGGTCACATGTGGGGGGGCGGGTCCATTGTTCTGGCACTATGGGGGCTTTGTAAACACAGGTGGCCTTCAATTCCGGACAAATTTTCTCTTCAAAATCCCAATGGCGCTCTAAGCATTGTAGAGCGCCAGCAGAGCACTTTACATCCACATATGGGGTATTTTCTTACTCAAAAGAAATGGAGTTACAAATTTTGGGGAGGCTTTTTTCCTATTTTCCCTTGTGAAAATGAAAAATTTAGGGTAACACCAGCATTTTAGTGAAATTTTTTTTTCCGTTTTCCCATCCAAATTTAATGAAAATTCGTCAAACACCTGTGGGGTGTTAAGGCTCACTATACCCCTTGTCACATTCCGTGAGGGGAGTAGTTTCCAAAATGGGGTCACATGTGGATATTTATGTTTTTGCGTTTATGTCAGAACCGCTGTAAAATCAGCCACCCATGTGCAAATCACCAATTTAGGCCTCAAATGTAAATGGTGCGCTCTCACTCCTGAGCCTTGTTGTGCGCCCACAGAGAATTTTACGCCCACATATGGGGTATTTCCGTACTCAGGAGAAATTGCGTTACAAATTTTGGGTTCCTTTTACTGCTTGTGAAAATAAAAAGTATGGGGCAACACCAGCATGTTAGTGTAAAATTTTTTATTTTTTTAAACTAACAGGCTGGTGTAGACCCCAACATTTCCTTTTCATAAGGGGTAAAGGGAGAAAAAGCCCCCAAAATTTGTAGTGCAATTTCTCCCGAGTACGGAAATACCCCATATGTGGTCCTAAACTAATACGGCAGGTCTCTTAAATGAGCGCCATGCGCATTTGAGGACTAAATTAGGGATTGCATAGGGGTGGACATAGGGGTATTCTATGCCAGTGATTCCCAAACAGGGTGCCTCCAGCTGTTGCTAAACTCCCAGCATACCTGGACAGTCAGCGGCTCTCCAGAAATGCTGGGAGTTGTTGTTTTGCAACAGCTGGAGGCTCCGTTTTGGAAACACGGTTTTCATTTTTATTGGGGGGGGGCACAGTGTAAGGGGGTGTAATATGTAGTGTTTTACCCTTTATTATGTGGTAGTGTAGTGTAGTTTTTTTACGGTACATTTGCACTGGTGTGTTACGGCGAGCTTACAGCTAGGAGTTTGCGCTGCATTGAAAAATTTGCCGCAGCCCAAACTTGAAGCAGGAAACTTACTGTTAACCTGCCTGTGTGAATGCAACCTGTACGTTCACATGGGGGGGGGGGGGGGCAAACCTCCAGCTGTTTCAAGACTACAACTCCCAGCATGTACTGACAGACCGTGCATACTGGGAGTTGTACTTTTGCAAAAGCTGGAGGCACACTGGTTGGAAAACCTTCAGTTAGGTTCTGTTACCTAACTCAGTATTTTCCAACCAGTGTGCCTCCAGCTGTTGCAAAACTATAACTCACAGCATGTGCTGATCGCCGAAGGGCATGCTGTGAGATGTAGTTATGCAACAGCTGGAGGTACGCAACTACAACTCCCAGCATGCCGAGATAGCTGTTTGGGCATGCTGGTATTTGCAGTTTTGCAACATCTGAGGGCTACAGTTTATAGACCTCTGCACCGTGATCTCCAAACTGTGACCCTCCAGATGTTGCAAAACTACAAATACCAGCATGCCAAGACAGCAAAGAGCTGTTTGGGCATGCTAGGAGTTGTAGTTTTGCAAGATCTGGAGGGATACAGTTTAGAGACCACTGTATAGTGGTTTCAGACTGTAGCCCTCCAGCTGTTGCAAAAGTACATATTCCAGCATGCCCAAACAGCTGTCTGGGCATGCTGGGAGTTGTAGTTTTGCAACATCTGGAGGGCTACAGGTTAGAGACCACTGTATAGGCAACTAGGCAACTTACTGGCTTCCGTAGGATCCAGGGAGCCATCCTCTTCTGCTGCACGACATCGCCGCCCGCTGATCACCGTCGCCCGCTGCCTCAGGACGGGTAAGTGGATTTCGGCGCCCTGTCCTCTTCGGTTTCCCCATTCTGCCCCGCCTATTGTGGGTGGGTAGGACGGGGAAAACGAAAGTTAACCCCCCCCCCCCGCCCCCGATCTGCTATTGGTCTTCGCTTCTGATGACCAAAAGCAGGTATAGGAGGGGTGGCACACCTGCCACCTCACTCTTATGCCTTCAGGGGGATCGTAGGTGTCTTAGACAACCGCGATCCCCCTTGAATTTACTTGCGATTTGCACCAATCGCCGACATGGGGGGGGGGTCTGATGACCCCCCTGGGCATTTGCGCGGGAAGCCTGCTGATCAATATCAGCAGTCACCCCGGTCCAGTCCCCGCCCGGTGCGCGGTGGGGACCGAAATTCCCACGGGCGAATTCATACGCCCTTCGTCCTTAAGTACCAGGACGCAAGGGCGTATGCATACGCCCTTCTTCCCCAACAGGTTAAGATCAAATACTGGAGGACAAGACTCCCTTAACCCCTTAACGATGCAAGACGTATATTTACGTCCTGCGCCGGCTCCCGCGATATGAAGCATCACATCACGTCCGTCCCGACGCTCATCAACGGCCGGCACCCGCGGCTAATACCACACATCGCCAATTACGGCAATGTGCGGTATTAACCCTTTAGAAGCTGCGGACCGCCGCTTCTAAAGTGAACGTGAAACTATCCCGGCTAGTCAGCCGGGCTGTTCGGGACCGCCGCGGTGAAATCGCGGCGTCCCGAACAGCTTACAGGACACCAGGAGGGCCCTTACCTGCCTCCTCGGTGACGAATGACTGCTCCGTGCCTGAGATCTAGGCAGGAGCAGTCAAGCGCCGATAACACTGATCACAGGCGTGTTAATACACGCCAGTGATCAGCATGAGAGATCAGTGTGTGCAGTGTTATAGGTCCATATGGGACCTATAACACTGCAAAATAAAATAAAATAAAAAGTGTTAATAAAGGTCATTTAACCCCTTCCCTAATAAAAGTTTGAATCACCCCCCTTTTCCCATAAAAAAAAAAAACATATGTGGTATCGCTGCGTGCGTAAATGTCCGAACTATAAAAATATATAATTAATTAAACCGCACGGTCAATGGCGTACGCGCAAAAAAATTCCAAAGTCCAAAAAAGCGTATTTTTTGGTCACTTTTTATACCATTAAAAAATGAATAAAAAGTCCGATCAAAACAAAAATGGTACCGATAAAAACTTCAAATCACGGCGCAAAAAATGAGTCCTCATACTGCTCAGTACGGGGAAAAATAAAAAAGTTATAGGGGTCAGAAGATGACATTTTTAAATGTATACATTTTCCTGCATGTAGTTATGATTTTTTCCAGAAGTATGACAAAATCAAACTTATATAAGTAGGGTATCATTTTAACCATATGGATCTACAGAATAATGATAAGGTGTCATTTTTACCGAAATATGCACTGCGTAGAAACGGAAGCCCCCAAAAGTTACAAAATGGCGTTTTTTCTTCGATTTTGTTGCACAATGATTTTTTTTCCATTTCGCCGTGAATTTTTGGGTAAAATGACTAATGTCACTGCAAAGTAGAATTGGTGACACAAAAAATAAGCCATAATATGGATTTTTAGGTGGAAAATTGAAAGGGTTATGATTTTTAAAAGGTAAGGAGGAAAAAAGGAAAGTGCAAAAACTGAAAAACCCTGAGTCCTTAAGGGGTTAAGACCACTGGAGTCTGGAGGAGGCGCTGTTAAAGAGGTTATCAAGACAGCTGAAAAAGTAAGAACTTACCATGCTTCCCAGTTGCTCACTTCAGGTTTGGTCTCATCCTGATACCTTCTGGTATGAAAATGGAGGGCCGAGATGGGGGAGCAGGTGGCATGTTCAGTCGTCACATGCAGGCAAAATCAGTGGCAGCAAATGTATGCAACATTGTGTGTACATTGGCTACCACATGGAGGCCTGGTCTCGCCCGCATGTGGTGACCATAGCACATTACCTGACCCCTTATTTCAGCCTCCCCCTTTATTCCAGGTGAGAATGTATCGGGATGAGATGAGAGCTAACTGGAAAAGAGCCACTGAAGGAAGGGTGAAGTTTATGCCATTTTAGCTCCTCTGATAACCCCTTTAACATATAGAGGAAAATGAGGCGCCTTTTACATCAGGAGGATTCATTTGCCTCATAAGGGGTAGGAGTAGACCCCTTTTAAGATCAAAGACTGGAAGGCAAGACTCCCTTAAGACCATTGGAGTCTGGAGGAGGCACTGTTAAAGAGGTTATCAAGACAGCTGAAAACGTATGACGTTCCTTCGCTTACCAGCAGCTCACTTCTGATTTGGTCTCGACTCGTCCTGATTCCTTCCGGTATGAAAATGGAGGGCCGAGATGGGGGAGAAGGTAGCTTGTAGTCACATGCAAGCGAAATCAGTGGCAGCAAACAAATGCAACATGGCGTGCACATTGGCTACCACATGGAGGCCTGGTTTCGCCCCCACATGTGGTGATCACAACACATTACCTGACCCCTTATTTCAGCCACCCCCTTTATTCCAGGTGAGGAGATATCAGGATGAGATGAGAGCTATTTGGAAAAGAGCCACTGGAGGGAGGGAAAAAGTTATGCATTTTTAGCTCCTCTGATAGCACCTTTAACATATAGAGGCAAATGAGGCGCCCTTAACATCAGGAGGAGACCCCCTTTAAGATCAAATAATGGAGAACAGGACTCCCTTAAGACCAGTAGAGTCTAGAGGAGGCGCTGTTTAAAGAGGTTATCAAGACAGCTGAAAAGGTATGACCTTACCTCACTTCCCAGCAGATCACTTCTGGTTTGGTCTCGACTCGTCCTGATACCTCCACGGTAGCTTTACTGAGGGTAGAGAGGTGATATAGTATATGCAGTACAGACAATTTCCCAAATAGGTGACCAGTTACACAGAGGGACCTCGCAGGCTTCCTGGGAATTGCAGTATATAGATACACTTTAGTGCAGGCCATGGTGACTATATAGAAGACTTGACTGACTTGACAATTGACAAGAAGATGACTTTGAGCTTACTTGAGCTGACTTGTGGCTGCAGGCTTTAGGCTTGAGGCCTCAAATGCTCTGGACACACTCTGAGGCAACTGCACTGGACCTCAGCAGAAGCAAGAATGCAGGAGGAGAGCGATTGTAGCTCCACCCCTGCTTTTATTGGAGTGTCTTGCAAAGAGCCCATAGGTCACTAGAGGGGTCACCTGGTCACTAGTGCCTCCTGGGTATCAAGCACATGGTCACGCTAGTTAAAGAAACATTACACTTTTAACATATAACATGTGTACATAGGGGTTAAAACTGCAGGGGGCCCTGGGTACATAAAGGGACTCTTGGTAACCATGCAACTGCTGTAGTAACATGTCAAATGACAATATACATAGCTCTTTCGGATTGGGCTGCCAGAGGCTATCTACCCAATGCATTGGCTACTGGGGTCTCTTGGTTGGACACACTTCCCCCAGAGCTCTATGCATTGTTAGACAACATTAGACATTTGTTACCTTATTTTACCTTCTGGCCAGTAAAATATCCTGGGCACGTGGACACAAGAAAATATTAGACATTAAGCATTATAAACATTTTGTGGACTAGTACTATGGTAAATGCTACAGCCCTAATGTGATATTAAACATATGTGCATGACTTAACGTGGTGTCAGTGGACTATGTGTAGCACAGGACTTTATGTGGTATTTTAATCTTTATACCTAGCTGGAACTTGGCCTTGAGTGGACTGTTGAGGACCTACACAGCACCTACCCTTGGGATTAAGGAATGCCTACTTCTTCGGGAGCTCTTGACTCGATTGGAATTGCAACAGGCTCTCCCTCGTCGAATTCTGGAGTAGGTAGCGGTTCGGGACTGGCAGGACTTGGACTTGTTGGCAGAGACATTGGTGAGACAGGTGATCGGGAGATTGGGGTATAGACTGGTGACAGGACTGGGACTGGTGTGGCGACTAAGGTTGGTTGAACCGGTCCAGGGTTTGGCGAGATACAGAAGACCGAAGGTTGACTTTGGGAGAACATAGGGACATTCATGGATGGGTGGATTTCCTTGCCCGGCACATACTCCCTCGCAGGTCTGACAGCTGGTGGAGAAGGTGCTGGGAGCAGGAATAGGTCTTCCTTGAGACACAGCTTGATTCTGTTACGATGGACAATTTGCGGCTCATACCCAAGATTTTGTACCTCGTACATGTCAGAGTCTGGATAGGGTACAGACATCACTGTGTATGGTTCTGTCTCCCAGATAGAGTCCAGTTTATGAGTTCTCGGGAACTTCCGCAGACAGATTTTGTCATCTAGCTGGAGGGGTTTGGCGGAGGCATGACAGTTATAATCTTGCTGTTGTCTTCGTTAAGCCTCGCCCATCTTTTTGCCAACAATCTCTTTTGCTTCTTGGATCCTTCTTTGATCCTGGGGAGTTATTGAATGGGGCTTGAAGCCCAAATGCCCATGCCATTCCCTCATCGGGTAGAAAGGGGTGTAGCCGGTAGAACAATGGACCGTGTTGTTATAAATCTCCAACAATTCGGGCAACAATTGGGGCCACTCTTCATGCTTGGATACAGATGCAGCTCGCAACATGTTGATGAAGACTTGATTGATGTGCTCACAGAGCCCGTTCCCTTGAGAGTGGTAAGCTGTAGTCCAAAGTTTCTTACAGGCGTGGAACTGACACAGCTCCTCAAAGAGTTGGGCCTCGAAGGCCCTTCCACGGTCTGTTAGGACAGACTCCGGACACCCAAGGGTTTGCACCCAATTGGAGTACAACATCTGGGCCGCTGTCTTGGCTGTGAGGTCTTTAACAGGTACCATGACAACCCATTTGGAGTAGTGATCCACCATGGTGAGAGCATAAGTGTGCCCAGACTGGGTAGGAGACAACTTGACATGGTCTAGCGCGACCAACGGATTAGGCCTTTCACTCTGGATTGAATGGAGGGGTGCTCTTGCGCCCTTGCACACATTCTTGGTGACATTGCAGAGTGCACACTCACTGCACCATTTCTCAATGTCGCTCCACATTCCAATCCAGTAGCCTCGGTCTTGTGGACTCCAAAGTGTCCCGACTGATCATGACATGTGTTGCGGACCATCGCCGCATCTCTTCGAGGAACCAGAATCTGATGAAGTCGAGCATCAGAGACCGGATCCAAAGAATTTCTGTAGCTGGGTTGTCGCCGGTGAGGATTCTGTGTTGGATCATGGACGCATGTACGAAGTCTGTAGGGTGTTTACTAAAAGCCTTGTGGTACCTTTTGGCGACGTTGACGACTCCCTTGACTTGATCCCTTGGGGTGGTATTGTCTCCTACTTGGAGTTGCGCCCACCAGGGCTCAGGAGAACTCATACAGGATCCTTCAACCACTTGGGCCGCATGCTTTTGAGCCACCTTGTGTTCTGTTAGGATGACCCTTGACTCTATGAGATACAGCTGGGCGACTGGGGTGTATTTAGGTAGCACAGTAGTAGAATCAGACAGATTGACTAACCGTACTGGGGCCCATTGGTAACTGTAACAAGGCTTCTCGCAGCTCCAACAAGGATGATCGAGGATGATCTTCCAGTTGCATTGGCTCCAGCAGGGCTTGATAGTCCTTGTTTCTTACTCCAGGACTTGCACGGCACCAGGTGATGGTCTCTATGTTGGGTTGCAAGGTCACCGACCTGATGTCTTGTACTCGCCCTCTGCAGATTTCACCTTGCTTGTTGGAAAACTTCTCTGCCTGTAGAACTTTCAAGTGGTGTTGCACAGCCCATTGGCCTGAAAGGGACATGTAGGGGAGAGAGGTACGGCATCTACTATTTCAACAAAACAGTTTTTCATAATGTTCATCTCCATTATAAATTCAGCAGACCCCTTATCTGCCACATTATTTACAATCACTCCCTGCCCAATAAGTACACGTTTTCCCAACTGAATAGTTGGCTCCCAGTATTCATGTCTGGGTATTGGTTGTCTTACCTGCCACTACTCTAAAGTCAACATCATCAGGCTCACACAATAAACTAGCATCCCAATGCTGATAGAATTTTTTTTTAGGTATGGTAGACACTTGTGACCCTGTATCTATCAGCGCCTCCAACTGTACACCCTCTACAATAATTTTTACATAGGGGCAGGAGGCAACATAAAGTGCGAGTCCTAACTTAGGCATTCAGGTTTGGACCTGGTGACTGTTTTCCTGAGGGCCGGTCCGCGACCTCAGGAGAAATCTGTTTAAATCCCTGCATCTTCCAATGTCCTGACTTATTGCAGTAAGTACAAAAGGGCCTATGAGTCCCCGAGGGCCTATTGGACGGAGAGTTGAAATTGCAGGGGGCAGGGACAGGTTTCCTATGTGGGGGCTGTTCATAGTCAGGTGGGGCGGCCCGAATGGCAAGCTCCTTCACCGCCTTAGTCAACTGTTCAATGTCCTGCTTAACACTTTGTAGGTCAAAGGCTGTGGTGACTGGCAAAGCAGATGATACTGGGGCGGGGGCCCATGATGGTGGTATTGGCCCAACTACCGGCCCTTGTGGCTCTTGGACAGGAGTACAAACTTCCTCAAAGTCAGTCCCGGACTCAATCACTTGAATAGTCAGTCTCTTAAAAGCAGGGCAGGACAAATGAGGGTTTTTGACTGCTAACATTCTCAACTGGGCTTTGTCCCACTTATTATGAGCCCCATCGATAAATCTGTCCATTAACACCTTGTTGCCCTGCTGGGGATTTATACCATCTAGTTTTTGGACAGTCTCTAGGGCCTGGGTTCTCAACCTGGGGTACGCGTACCCTTAGGGGTACGCCAGGGGCTGTCGGGGTACGTGAAAGCGCTGACAAATATCGGCCATGCAATGGCCAGTATTTGTCAGCGCATAGCCTGTAAGTGAGCTGCGTGGTTGCCGGAGAGACGTGTGGCCTCCCCTGATGTTGCGCGGAGTTGCCGTACAGCGCAGGGGGACGTCAGTGCGGCCCCGCCGAACATCCCGTGAAGGAGCAGGTAACGGGACCGCAGGACGCCAGGTAAACAACTGTATTGGACGGAGGGGGGACTGTATGGGACGGAGCACAAGGCATTAAGATGGAAGGGGAGAGGGATAATGGCGGAGGGGGGATGGGGAGTAATAAAGCACAAGGCTTTAAAATGTAATGCCTTGTGCTTTATTACTCCCTCCCCCCCCTCCGCCATTATCCCTCTCCCCTTCCATCTTAATCCCCTTGCACTATTCCCCCTCCCTCTGATCCCCTTTTGCCATATCGGATAATAATGGCACAAGGGGATTAAGGTGGAGGGGGGAAAATGGCAAAAGGGGATCAGAGAGAGGTGGGAATAATGACACAAGGGGATTAAGATGGAGGGGGGGTTGATTATCCCCCCTCCATCTTAATCCCCTTGTGTTATTATTCCTCCTCCATCTTTATCCCCTTGTGCCAATATTCCCCCCTCCCTCTGATCCCCTTTTGCCATTTTTCCCCCCTCCAACTTAATCCCCTTGTGCTATTATTATCTGATATGGCAAAAGGGGGGAATAATGGTACAGGGGGATTAAGAAGGAGGGGGGAATAATTGCACAAGGGGATTAATATGCAAGGGGGAATAATGGCACAAGGGGATTAAAAGGGAGGGGGGAATAATGGCACAAGGGGATTAAGATGGAGGGGGGAATAATGGCACAAGGCGATTAATTCCATCTTAATCCCCTTGTGCTATTATTCCCCCCTCCATTTGAATCCCCTTTTGCCATTATTCCCCCCTACATCTTAATCCCCTTTTGCCATATTGGATAAAAATGGCACAAGGGGATTAAGATGGAGGGGGGATGCATTAGTATAAAGGTAAGAACACTCCTTTTGTCCGCGGGTACCCCTCGCGCATGAGGGGGTACCCGCGGACATAAGTTCAGGACTTGGGGGTACGGTCGCCGAAAAGGTTGAGAACCACTGGTCTAGGACTTTATTTTGTTCCTGTTTATGTTTTGTTTTTACCTGCAACCTGTGGAAATAAAGCTGGCAAGGAGCCAGACTTGTATGAGGAACTGTGGTCTGCTGTGTTATTGTGAGGAACGTGTCCCTTTGAAAGTGACCAGGACGATCCGAGAGCTAATCCCTGAGACGGTTCGTCACATTTTGGTGGAGGATGCGGGCACACGTTGATAAGGACATAACGTTGACAAGGGCAACCAACAGGCGAGTTGGAGAGGAGCCGTTGCTAGGAGCAACCCCCTCAAGATTGCAAGTTGGAGGAGCCCAGCAGAGGAGTTCAAGCACAGGATGGTGTCTGCGGAGGAGCGTTGCTAGGGGAAACTGATCGAGATTAAAAAAAAATTCTGAAAAAAGGACATCGGCAGTTCGTTGCTGGGGGCAACCGACGTGAATGTGGTCCCCACCTCTTTGTGTACATAGCGATGTTTTACAGGCACTGCAGTTACCTGGGTTTGTGACCACGATCCAGGCTCTCTACATCGCGATGCACTCTCGGCCCGCCGCCGCAACAAGACTGGGCAAATCCTATTACATGACCAGACGCCTGGCAACGCGTCGCTGGTTAACGGGGCCCTGCAGTGGGCTCCGAGCCCTGTTTCTTCAGTGCTGCAGAATCGAGAGGCGGGACCCCCGAACATCATGCCTGGTGCTTAATCATGCTAGGTATATATACATATATATTGAATGTCTCCGTTTTACACATATATGTTTTAATTTGATATTGGGCGTACATAGAGTGTATGTGGTGCTTGCAGTCACGGCTTTAATACTGTGCATTTTAGCTGCATTCATACCGTGCATTGGTACTGGGCTTTCTTCCATTACATTGAAGTTTTGCATAAAAAATTTTCATGCAATCATCATATTTCCTGTGCATTTAATCTCAACGTCTACAATGGGCATTCATACCGAGCATTTATTCATGCCGCTAATACTACACTTCATTTAGAATCACCACCGGGGAGAGAAAAAAAAAAACGCACGCTCCTAGCATTGTATACTGCACCCACAGTTTTCTTAGCATTGTAGTCTGCACGCAGGCTCCTAGCATTGTATACTGCACGCACGGTTTTCTTAGCATTGCAGTCAGCACGCACTCTCCTAGCATTGTGGACTGCGCGCACGGATGTAGCATTGTATTCTGCACGTCCGCATAAAGCATGGTATATTGCACGCCCGATCTTAGCATTGCATGCTGCACGCACACTTTCAGCACCGTACACTGTACGCACACTCCTAGCATTATACACTGCATTTACGCTCCTAGCATCACATACTGCATGCATGCTCTTGGCATTGTATACGGCACGCACTTAGCATTACGCTGCACGCATGTGTTTCCACACCGAGACCATGGCACGCACACTCATAGCTTTATACTGCACGCAGGGTCATAATAATCGCACTGCATGCACGCTCAAACGCTTTCACTACACGCACGCTCCACACATACACTTATAACGTTCATGCTGTAAGTACGCCCACAGCTTACCTTGCACATACACTCATAGTATTTATACTGCATATACGCTTACAGGAACACTGTTTACAGATCATGAACGTTATATTCATGCGCTCACGACATTTACATGGTTAACTTACTCATAATATTCATTCGATCATGGCACTCATACTATTCATACGCTCTTGGTTTTACATTGATTATACTTGTGTACATTTATACTGTTCACACAGGTAGGGCATCTTCACCGTTGTTACATTCTGGCGTTACTGTGGTAATTATCACACTGTTCATACACTAGTAGTTGGTTACTGCACACATGCTTGTATTATTACATTGAAATACATTAATGATGGTTTCGCCCTTGTAGTGATACGGTATACATGCTGGTAGTAGGTTTGCTGCACACACGGTTTTGTGCCATTCATACTGTACACACGCTAGTGGTTGGTACTGTAGTAGTTACACAATACAGGTGATAGTAGTTGTCATAAGATATATATACTTGTAGTTGGTATACGGGACGTACGCTTGCATCATTTATACTGTACATAGGTCAGGGGTTGTTACCATAGTCATTGGCATAATAAACTTACGGCCGTACTATTTTACGCTTGTAAGTTTACAACGGTACTCACGCTCATATCATTAGGGCGACAGATTCGTTTGCTGTTATACTGTTCGTATGCTTGTGCAAGTTTACACTGTACATGTGTTTGCGCTTTTTACACAAACATGCACTCTTAGCTATAATTTCATTTGAGCTTTATACTATGCTCACAACTTCACACTGTCTTCAAGCTCACAGCTTGATACTATGCATACTACATACATTCCTAGTTTCACACACACGGTACAGAGGTTTGTAACTTTATACAGTATTTTCATAAACAATCTCACTGTACACTCGGTTTTCTTACACTCAACGGAAAAGCTATACATCATGAGATGCTACACGTACAAGTACTGTAAATTGTCACAACGTTGTGACAATTTACAGTACTTGTACGTGTAGCATCTCATGATGTATAGCTTTTCCGTTAAGTAGCAATTACGGCACAGTATATACATTCTGAAAATGGTCATAGTGTAAATGCATAGCATTTCGCTCCAGTCATACTGCATAGGCTTGGAGCATTCATACGACATTCACTAGGTCCAGCATTAATGTGATAAATGATCATCGTTTCATGCATGTCGCTTATAGTTTCATTTGGTGCATGGCATTCTTGGCGAACATTGGGATACATATGATCACAGCTTCCAAGTTCTGCTCGTATCATCTGTCCGATTTGTTTGCTCATGCCACTCATAGGTACTTCATGCTTATCGACCTACAGGTCATGACTGTCACGGTGCATACACGATAGCTTTCTTATTGTTATCATTTGGTACATAACTACATTGCTTTAGTCCAGGTTTGCATAAGATTTAATGATTCATCATGAGCTGCACCAGCTTTTGGTTATTTCATATTATGCAGTTATGCAGTCACAAAAAGCTTGTACATGGTTCTTGGGGTCTTAGCTCACTCATCACTCATAAGTCCATGACTAGTCACTGTGCATGGACAAGTATACATCAACATCAGCACGATCATCTTGACAGTTTCATAACATCCATAAGTTTAACAGCATCATTACACGACTATAGTCTCCACCTCACACATGTGTCAGACATTTCGAATCAGGCACATGTACAGTGGTCCCTCAACATACGATGGTAATTCGTTCCAAATGACCCATCGTTTGTCGAATCCATCGTATGTTGAGGTATCCGTGCAATGTAAAGTATAGGAAGCTGTACTCACCTGTCCCCGCAACTCCGGACCAGGTCCTCACCGCTCCCGATGCTGTCCAAGGGGCTCCCGATGCTGTCCCGCTGCTCCGGTGTCTTCTTCGCGATCCTCCGGCTTCTTCCGCATCTTCTCCAGGGTCCGGGCCTCGCTTTCTGGAGCCGTTATTACGATGCTGCGCCGGCGCGGCGTGCGTAGTGACGTAATAACGACACCGGAAAGCGAGGCCCGGACCCTGGAGAAGATGCAGAAGACGCCGGAGGATCGGGAAGTGGACCCGGAGCAGCGGGAATAGGTAGGCGAACCTGCCCGGGATGCTTAAACTGCTATCCGACAGCAGCTTAAGCATTTTGCGCTGTCGGATAGCAGTTGATGCGATGGCCCCGACATATAAAAGCATCGTATGTCGATGCTGACATCGACACGCGATGGCCTCTGAGAGGCCATCGTATGTCGATTTGATCATATGTCGGGGCCATCGCAGCTCGGGGGGGTTACTGTATAGGGTGATATATACGTCGACTAGGTTCAGCAGAAGTTTCGGCATTCACCACTAATGCAGCAGAGTTGAACATTTTACCAGCAATACCAATCATTAGACATAATGGTAATGTCAGACATAATGGCAATAGGGCGGGTTTATCGTAATGGGACACCACTCATGAGGCTAGTGGAGTTAGGAATGGGGCATTGGGATTGATTTAGTTTCAGGTAAGGTAGTCGGATATTGTTGATCTTCAGGCAATAAGGCGGTTACCGCCAAGGTCGATCGGGTGTCGATGGTTGTGCCTATTTAGCTAACAGTTTCTATTTTGCCACTCATTAGCAGGAATATGATGGGATTCATTGGGCCGACAGGTCATAGTGTTTCACTCTTGCAATGAGGTTAGGCCGCATGCTACAAGCAGATATCGGTTTGGGTTTAGCCTGACCCTGTTCAAGTGCCGAACTCTGGTTTCGGTGTAGAGGAGGCATGACTGTCACAACTCTTCAGTTTCCAGGCATCGATCCCTGTGCCAGTCAGTTTGCTTCACCTATTTTCTGTCTCAATGTCGGGACTATATCTTGGATTTGTGCTAAGGTAGGGGCATTGGTCATGATTACAACATTTGATTCCCTACCAGATTGACTTTTGCCCTCTAAAAGTGCGGCCTCCGTTGCGGTCATTGGACACACTCCAGACCGATATGTTAAAAGTTTATAATGTGTACATTACAAGTAAATATATATCATGGTTATCACAAGCAGGAATGTGTAAGCCCTGATCACAAGTGTAAAGCCTAATTAGGCTGTATTTGTGATATGGGCGGTAACATCTCCAACCCCCCTACACATCAAGGTGGCACATAAGGGGTTGTGGGCGGGGGCAGGGATATATATATAGCCCCTGCCCCCTATCAGGTGGCGTTCGTGACATTTTGAGGACCCCTCCCAACCCTCCCTCTCTTTTTTCCATCTTTTCATTTCTTCATTTCATACATTACAGGGCATGCCCTCTAAAGGTGTGGCCTCTGTCGCGGTCATTGGGGACACTCCAGACCGATATGTTAAAGGTTATAATGTGTACATTACAAGTAAATATATATCATGGTTATCACAAGCAGGAATGTGTAAGCCCTGATCACAAGTGTAAAGCCTAATTAGGCTGTATTTGTGATATGGGCGGTAACATCTCCAACCCCCCTACACATCAAGGTGGCACATAAGGGGTTGTGGGCGGGGGCAGGGATATATATATAGCCCCTGCCCCCTATCAGGTGGCGTTCGTGACATTTTGAGGACCCCTCCCAACCCTCCCTCTCTTTTTTCCATCTTTTCATTTCTTCATTTCATACATTACAGGGCATGCCCTCTAAAGGTGTGGCCTCTGTCGCGGTCATTGGGGACACTCCAGACCGATATGTTAAAGGTTATAATGTGTACATTACAAGTAAATATATATCATGGTTATCACGAGCACGAATGTGTAAGCCCTGATCACAAATAATAATTAAGCCGGAGAGCGGCTGACACTTACCGTGGTCCAGAGACTTACAGCGCAGCGCAGCATCCCTCTTTAGGCGGCGGCGGCAGGCAGCAGACATGAGTATAACGGCTAGGATACTTCACCGGCAATCTTTCCTCTGGAACACACTGCCGTTAACGGAGACCAGGACCCCGCACTGGAACCTCCTAAAAGCCAGGATCCCGCACTGGCTATAGTCCTGCCATGCCGCTGACAGACCGTGGCAGGACAGAGCCAGGACCCCGCACTGGCATATACTCACGGACATAGATGCAGCCAAGACCCTGCAGGGCTGTACAAAATCTTGAATAGATGGGCAGCGTGCGGGAGTTTGCGGGGTTGTTTTATAGGTATGGTACCTTGGTTAATTAAAATAATTATTTATGCTAATATCTAGATGGGCGGTCCTGGTGGGTGGTCTGGAGACCGCATTACCCTTCTGTGCTGCCGTAGGGGACGATGAGGAAATATATATATATATGTATATATATATATATAGATATGTGTATGTATATACATGTACATATACATGCTTGATAAAGACTGTGCAGACAGTCAAAACGTTGCTCGCCACATATGAGAAAATAAATCACCTTTGATTTTTCATCTAACTGGAGTGCTGTGGGACACTTTATTTTGGATATATATATATATAAATATGTATTTGTATGTATATATGAATGTACATATATGTATAAATAAATATGTATGCATATATATATATGTATGTGTGTATATATATGTATATGTGTGTATATATATTTGTATTTATGTATGTGTATAGATATATGTACATATATATTGTGACATTCCGTCTCGGGGATTAGCTCTGGGATCGTCCTGGTCACTTACCACGGGACACGTTTCCTCGCAATAACTCGCCAGACAACCGTTAAGCATACAAGTCTGGCACCTCACGAGCTTTATTTACACAGGTTACAGGTAAAACAAAATATAACTCAGGAACAAACCGAAGTCCTAGACCGTCTGGTCACTGACTACACATGTAAGCATGCCCTGACTACTAACTGGTGAGCTACCCTCAGCCAGCATAAAACATGTGCCCCTGCAACCTGTTTTACTCACAGTTCACACCACTTCTTGGACCACTCACAGCTCCTGCTGTGTGTTTCCTCAACAGGGTCCATGTGTCTCCCCCTACAGCGACATGCTGTTTTCCTGGGTGAGCCCAGACTAGACTATTCTGTTTCCTTTCCTTATATCTAGACTTCCCACATTTCTGCTGGCCTCATTAATTAGGCACCTGATGAGCATCTCTGCTAGCTCAGCTAGGAGAAAGGACTGGGAAAAACACCCTTTCATTACCCTCAAACCTGCCTTAGTGCCACAATATATATATATATGTGTGTGTGTGTGTATATATATATATATATATATATATATATATATATACACACACACACATGTATATACATATACCTATATATGCATACATATATAAATATATATATATATATGTACATATGTCTATACACATGGGATGCAGAGCGGGTGCATGCTGACTGAGGGGTCCTGATACATCAAGAAGAAAAATCACCGCCACATTCACAAGTAGATAATATGGCTTTATTACATCTCATACAGGCAACGTTTTGGCTGCGTAATTAAAGCCTTTCTCAACCCATCCCGGCTTCAGAAAGGTTGTTACTGTGCAGCCGAAACGTTGCCTGTGTCTGATGTAATAAAGCTAGATTATCAACTTGACATCTACTTGTGAATGTGGCAGTGATTTTTCTTCTTGCTGTATATGTAAACATATATATATATATCTATATATATATAGATATATTTATATATAATATTAGAATATGTATGTATGTATATATATATATATATATATATATATATATATGCATTTCCATATAAGTTGGATGAATGCGTTCTTATGGGTAGAGCTGAGGAGAGCCAGGGCACCAGGGAGGAAATTGTTGTGGTCTTCCTCCCCACCCACAACCAGACAATCATGCAAATAAATTGGAACTGTTTGCACCAACTGGAGCACTCCTTTAATATGGTAAAAATGTATTAAAAAAAAGTTTTCATTAACTTTGTCCTACTTTTAATTTATTAAAATTTTTCATAACATAACAAATGAGTCTTGTCACATATTTTTGCAGGTATTATTGTGGGACAATTTATTATATCACTAGACAAGTGTTTGTTTGAGAGTCTGTCTTTTTTTCCATGGTTGTAGCGACCGCTAAGTGGGAGGGAGATCATTCTGCAATATTTAGACTTTTGAAACAGTTGGTGGCACACTGTATCATAAACAATGGTCTGTTGCATGGAATGAATAACAGGTGTATCTGAATGGGTTGGGTGGGTGATGTTGAAATAAAATTACTTCAAACTTATCAAAAAGGAATCCTGGGACGTATAGTTAGTACAAAGTCCGACACAATTTAGGCATTTCACAAAATGTAAATCATCAGCTATATATAGAATTGACAATACAGTCCTTGAGCATCAAGCCAAGCATGGATCCTGGTATGTACTAAAATTACCTTATGGTGCATAACCCCTTCAAAGGGTTACTTCAAGATAAACAACTATAGTACATATCCTAAGCATATGAGCTAAGTGTCCCATTGGTCAATACCCCAGGTACATATCTCTGGTTCACATGAACCAGACATTCACCTTCAATAGATTGCCATAGGCCTGCACTTGGGTATCTTTGGCTATTTCATACCGATGAATGGAGGTAACAAGTCTGTTATAGCTTTGTAAGGCTTGGTTCACATACGTCCGACATCTGTCAAATCTAGACATTAGACACATAAATATAGACACAACTGATGCCAAGTTGCCATCAGTTGTATTGCATCCGACATCTATTGTTTTTGCCCTTCGGACTGGGGAACAAAAACAAGCTGCGTTCCCCTGTTTGTTGCACTCCGGCATGTCCAACCATCCGGCATTAAAATTGAGATGTTGGATAATAGTGAAATGTCCCAAAATGAATGGGATCAGTTCTAGCATCATTTTCCCTCTGGTGCACCCGGAGCGAAACTGCGCACAATGCCTGATATATGTGATCCCAGCCTTAGACAGTCAACAGGCCCAATTCGAGAGGACTGATTACTTTTTCTATGGTGGACAGAGGCCTTTTATATAAAACATTATTTTCTATTTTACATTAGAGTACAATTACTATAGTCATGCATGTATAATGTTGGTGAATATGTTAAATCACGAGATTACTGCATAGATTATAAAATAATCTTTTAATGTAACTTTACTGATATAATTTTATGTAATATGAATAATAAAACTAAAATAAACATGAAAAATCTATTTTTATTAACCGAAAAAAAAAATATTTCAAACATTTACAACATTTACAACATTTACAACAACATTTTGAGAACCATAAACCTAGTGCTACACGGTCTTCGGAGTCATCTGTAAAAGTAAGGCAATCTAGATTGTAAATCTGGAATTATATTCCTCCAATAATTGGGATGTATCTGGCCGTGGTACTGGAGCTATGTTTGCTGGGAGAGTACCTCGCCGAGATTGCCAATCTGTGACATTTCTGTCCTTTACCACTTCAAATATTTTTAACAAGATGTCATAGGCAAAATCTTGGGAGGTGGATTCGTATATGGCTTTTACCACCCATGCCCGACGTGCCTTCGAGTATTCATAGCTATTCATCTTTTCCAGATGCTGTTGCTTTTTGGATAGTGGCTTGGATACGTCCTACATTCCGGTTATGGACGATAGCTGCTAATTGAGTGCGAGCTATCATTCAGTCTATGAAAAAATGAATTATTTTTGGTCTGTACTTCAGACAAAGACTGTGATATATTTCAAGCTCTCCTGTGTGGCAAAACAATGAAAGTTGCCTTATGTCCTTCAACAGACTAGGATTCAGAGCCACTTTGCTTACTACATTATGAGCTGGAAGTTTAGGCATGAGCCACTTGGTGTCATTTATCTGACTTTCTGTCAAGGGTGGATGCTGACAGACAGAGTCATTTGAGTCATCATCCCAGGCATGTATATTTGAGACATGATGCAACAAAAATTTCCATCGCTCCTCCAACACATCCGGATTTTTCCCACATGTTCTGGCGCACGACCATAGATGGTTTTTTATTGGTTGAATCCACTTCATGAGAACATTGGTTTCTTTGGTTTTTGCTCCAGCTGCAATTTTATTTCCAATTGACTTTCCAAATGCCAAATGTCAAACTGATGTTCAATGAAAGGGTATTTTTCACGTAGAATTTTTCGAATAGAGACATGTCTGTCTGTAGCTATTGTTAAAATCTCAACATCTTGGGATAGTAATTCCTGAATTGTTTTTTCAAAGGCAATTTTTTCCATGGCTAGAGAAGATGTGGTAGGTAGAAGTTGCTCTACGTTAAACACACACATTTTTTTTGAAACCGCATCCATAATTGTATTAGTACAATAGGGGAGATTTATCAAAACCTGTCCAGAGGAAAAGTTGCCCAGTTGCCCATAGCAACCAATCAGCTTGCTTCTTTCATTTTTAACAAGGCCTCTGCAAAATGAAAGAAGTGATCTGATTGGTTGCTATGGGCAACTGGGCAACTTTTCCTCTGCACAGGTTTTGATAAATCTCCCCAATATTTTGCAGAAAACCCTGGGGAATCTGATCGACCATCTCCTGTCACAAATGCAGGTGTACGTCTGTGCCCCCGTGCGATGTCACGCTCCGCCCCTCAATGCAAGCCTACGGGAGGGCTATCACGCCCCCTCCCGTAGGCTTTCATTGCGGGGCGGAGCATGATGTCACACACCGGCGCAGGCGTGACGTCACACGCCGCCCGCCCTGTAGTCGCCTGTATTCAGACCCGGAGCGAACACGCTCCGGGGACTGATAATAAACGGGGTGCCGCTAGCATGATCACGGGCGTCCCCAGCAGCGGGACTCCCGCGATCAGGCATCTTATCCCCTATCATGCAAATCAGCTTTTTCAAGCATGACTCAAATTAGAAATTTTATATAGAATACTGGGTCATCATTTATTTCAAATAAGTACTCGAAGACAGGCAAGGGTTCCTCCTCTTCATCACTACTTAGTTCAGATGATCCTTCATTTTCGACTTCATCATCACTTTGGTGAAAGGATCTGTCCTCAGTGTCAATGTACGTGGTTATTGTGGTAGAATGATCAATGACCTCCTCCTCAGGCTCATCGGTGGTTATGAGATCTGGCTGTGCTTGAGAAACAATAGGAGAAAGTGGTTGTACATTCTCCTCAACCCCTGGTAAAACACTTTCTGAGGATTGAGGGAAGTATAAATCTTTGTCAAGGTGAGAAAGGGTTTCCTCATGGATTTTAACCGTGTGTTCCTTTAGGAATTGAGGACAGAGTGGAGGATAAGACAAGACTGTTTTTCTTTGAGTCGATTATGTAAAAAGAGGTCCTCTGTACATAGTACCTTTTTCCTGTTGTTGTACTGTAACAGTTGGATCTGGAACTCTTGGCTGAGTGATTGGTGAGATAGAAGTTGGAGAAGTGGTAGGTTCATTTATACGGATTTCAAAAATAAAATCTGATATATCAGTACTAATGTATTGTATCTGTATATCCTGATTTGTACTATGTCCAGCTGTAGTTTCCAGTGCCTCTGTAAGATCTTGAAGTTTTTGGGTAGACACTGTCTTTTCCAGTCTCGTCGGCTCACGGCTTGATTTAGATTTCCTTTTTTGATATACAAAAGGCATAGTGTTAGTTGCAAAGTCTCGCTTTTGAGGAGTACTGTTCAATTTCCATCTGTTTGGAGATGCTGAAGCTTCAGTATTTTCAATTGATGGTAGGAAACATGAAGTGGTCTCTGATGTTGTGGGAATAGACAAAGTTTCACTTTGAGTTTCGGAGATGACTTCAGGTCTGGACACAGAAATACAGTACATGTTGAAGTTAAAGATGATGTTGTCGATAAATTAAACATTTTTTTCTTCTTTTTAGCAGGTGGGAGCACAGATGTGTCTTTAGACGTAGATTACCCTAAACTTGAGCTTAGCTGCAGAACTGAAGTTATCGGTGCAGTGGTAGTTGTAGTTGAATATGTGACTGTACTGGAAGTGGTGCTGGAAACACTGTATGTCACAACCGTAGTTGTTGGCGTGCAAACTGGGGTAGTAAGCACAATTGCAGTAGTCATCCTAACAACAGGTTGAGAAGACATAGATGGTACAGCCGCCTGTTTTCCTCTAGGTGTTGTAGGCTTCTTTGGAAATATTGTTGGAATTGCATCTTTCCTCAGTGTTTGACGATACTCCTCGTGATTGTAACAGGAATGATGAAAGTGAAGGGAACATAGACAAAAACTATAGTTTATTTTCCCAATAAGAACCTGTTGAACCTTTTCTTCAAGGTTGTCTTCAAACTGTCCCGTCTGCTGGAGCCATATACATATCCTTGCTGGATCTTTAGGAAAGCCATGTAGGATAACAGACTGATCTCGTTTACGCCATGATGAAGTACACCCCTTCACAATGCACGATGGCATGCTACATTTTTTAAATAATATGGATTATTATAATGTAAAATAGATGAGTCAAAGCCTTTTAAATTAGAATACACATTTTGTACACACATTTTCTCGTAAATGTAGCCAAAGTAACATTTCATAGAATATTGTGTGTGTGTATATATATATATATATATATATATATATATATGTGTGTGTGTGTGTGTGTGTGTGTGTGTATATATATATATATATATATATATATATGTATAGATATGTGTGTGTATATATATATATATATATATATATATATATATATATATATATATATATGCAGATGAAGTCAGGCTGCTCACCACTCTCGCGTTTGCTGCACTATCTCGTGCTACGGACACCGATACCGCTCCCGGCTTAGTAGAAATCACACAGGAAAAAACGTCCGGCACTCGGGAAGATGCAGGTAAAACTTATCAATGGCTTTATTCACACGCTTAAGGCAGGACACAATCTGACGCGTTTCGCACACTCAGGTGCTTAGTCGTAGATAGACATACACTCAATAATGCGGGTTAAAATACACATGAGTTTGGTCACATGACCACATGAATCTTAATTAAAAACAGTTGGTTACAAAACATGGCATTGGGAATCATGATCACATTTGGTCGTTCGGAGAGAGTTCACACAAGGGTGCAGACAATGCGGCTTTAAATTTCAAATTTTGATTAACATTTAAATTTCAATCTCGAATGGTCTAAAAACTAGTTTATCAAATACTATGGATATTCATATTAATTTAGAAGTACATATTTACCGAAATAAATAGTTTGAACTATACCTGCACATCAAGAACCGAAATATTTATATATAGATCAATAACCGCATAATGTGCATCTCACCGTGTGAACATCCCCCTATAATTTGCGACAATCCAAAATTTATTATATATACACAAGAAACGAAGAGTACATATTGGACCGGGAACTAAACATACGTGATTAGTAATAAATTGTATACATCAACTATATTCTCTTATTCAATTTATGCACACATTAACATTAAATCCAATCTTTTATTTAACTCTTGCGGGTATCTTGTTCCCAAAAGGAACATCCAATGTGCCTCTCTATTGTATAGTTTCTTTCTAAGATCGCCTCCCCTAGGTCCTAAGGTGACTTTTTCTACCCCCAATACTCGTAAATGGGTGGTGTCCCCTGAATGGGACTCCCTAAAGTGACGTGACAGCATAGACATGCTTGTTAAGCTACTTTTAGCATCCGTAATATGTTTCCTAAACCTCACTTTTAATGAATTACCCGAGCATCCTACATACTGCAAATTGCAAACAATACATGTTGCTACGTATATAATGGATTTAGTGTTACAATTGATATACTGGTGTATATTGTATGTCCTATTTGTTGTACAAGACGTTACGGTATTTGAATTTACCATGTGTGTACATGTGATGCATCTGGTATGACCGCATTTGCGATTACCTATATTCCTCAACCAGTCCCGGTCCTTTACACTTTCCTTTTGACTAGTAAATAGACTAGGTGAGACTCTGGTTCCAATAGTGGGGCCTCTCCTGGACACAATAGAAATACCCTCTGATAATATGTCTCTTAATATTGGATCTGTTTCTAATACCGGAATGTATCTGTTTATTATTTTCTTAATCTGTCCAAATTGAGTACTGTATGATGTCACGAAAAATGGTGGTCTATCCTTATTCGGATTTATGTTTTCATTTTTGATTGTGTTTTTGGCTAATCCTTCTCTCTTCTGTTTCCTTAATGTGTTTCTTAGTACATTGACTTTCTCTTTTTATATCTTCTTCTGATCTTTCCTAATTTATTGTTGACTTCCTATTCCTCCCCTAAATGTGTTCCATAATTCCCATTTTTTATAAAAGGGTATACTCTGATTGTTTCCAATCGCTATAATTTCCTCTAATTTATAACAGTGTTGTATCGTATTTATTATTTCATTCACTTCAGGAATCTGTGCTTGCCTCCAGTATCTGCAGAGAACTAGCTTTGCGACCACTAAAATCTTGCATACCAAAAATCGCATTTTTACCGGATATATTTGCATTTGTAATAGTAACAATGCTTTTTGTGGTGTCAATTTACTTGGGATGCGGGTGATGTTTACTAGTAATTGTTCTACTTTATGCCAGAAGACTTGTGTCATCGGGCATAGCCATAAAATATGTATAAAGGATTCCGTCCCCCCACAGTTTCGCCAACATTTTTCAGAATTCACCGAGGATATCTCATGGAGCCTATCAGGGGAGTAATACCATCTTAGGTTAGTTTTAACTATAGCCTCTATGTCAGGGTCCGGACTAGCAGCTGGTGAAGACACTGGAGGTGGATCCTCTGTGCCAGAGAGGCGATGACGCGGGCCGTACTGGGGAATCGGTTCTAAGCAGTTACTGGTGTTCACCAGAGCCCGCCGCAAAGCAGGATGGACTTGCTGCGGCAGTAACTACCTGGTCGTGTTCCCCAGTAGCGACTCGACCTCTCAGGCAGCTGAGACTGGTGCGGTACACAAGGACTAGACAGAGGCGAGGTCAGACGTAGCAGAAGGTCAGGACAGGCAGCGAGGTTCGTAGTCAGGGGCAACAGCAGAAGGTCTGGGTACACAGGCTTGGAACACACTATAACGCTTTCTCAGGGCACAAGGCAACAAGATCCGGCAAGGAGAGTGGTGCACTGGCCCTTTAAATTTTGGCAAGCCGGCGCGCGCACGCGCCGGGAGGAAGCAGACGGGGGCGAGAGTTGAGTGACATGTGGTGCGATCCGAGGGCGGGCACGAGCCGTGCCTCGGATCGCGTCCCCTCTGGGGACCAGGGAGCAGCGCTCGCGGTCAGCAATGCCGACCGGAGCGCTGCAGACAGAAGCACACCCTGAGTGCTCCGGGGAGGCAGCAGGACCTGGAGCGCTCGGCGTGACAGTACCCCCCCCCTTGGGTCTCCCCCTCTTCTTGGAACCGAGGAATCTGTAGATGAGTTCCTTGTCTAGAATATTGTCCTCTGGCTCCCAAGACCTCTCTTCGGGGCCACAATTCTCCCAATCAACAAGAATTTTTTTTTTTACCTCTGACAACCTTTGAAGTGAGGATTTCTTTAACCGAGAAGACGTCAGAGGACCCCGAGACAGGAGCAGGAACGGTGACCTTGGGGGGAAAGCGGTTAAGAATGAGAGGCTTGAGAAGGGAAACATGAAAGGAGTTAGGAATACGAAGAGAAGGAGGAAGATGGAGCAGGGTTGATTTGACTTTTGACCCTAAATGGCCCGAGGTAACGTGGACCCAGCTTGGAGCTAGGGACACGAAACCGAATATATTTGGCAGAGAGCAACACTTTGTAACCAGGGGCAAAGACAAGAGGAATTCTTCTCTTCTTGTCCGCATGACGAAAATGTATCTGGAAATTGAAGCGGGCGAAGAACAATGACCACCTGGCCTGGCGAGGATTTAAGCGCTGGGCGGACTGTAGGTATGACAGATTTTTGTGGTCAGTGTAGATGGTGATCGGGTGGAGGGATCCTTCCAGGAGATGCCTCCACTCCTCAAGTGCCAATTTAATGGCCAGCAATTCTCGGTCACCAATAGCGTCGTTTTTTTCAGGAGGAGAAAATGTTTTAGAGAAAAAAACGCAAGTGACGTTTTTTTTCTTTAGCGTTTTTTTTAAGAAGAACCGCCCCGGCTCCTACTGAAGAGGCGTCTACCTCATGGAAGAATGGTTTCAGAGGATCAGGCCTAGTCAAGACTGGTGCGGAGGCGAAGGCGGCCTTAAGGTGAGTAAAAGCTTCTTCCGCTTGGGGAGGCCAGGATCTCGGATTCGCATCTTTCTTGGTCAGAGCCACAATGGGAGCCACGATAGTGGAGAAGTGGGGGATAAACTGACGTTAGTAATTAGCGAATCCGAGGAAGCGCTGGATAGAGCGAAGTCCGGAGGGACGTGGCCAATCCAAGACCGCGGAGAGCTTGTCGGGGTCCATTTGAAAACCTTGTCCTGAGACCAGATATCCCAGGAAAGGAAGACAGGTACGTTCAAAGAGGCATTTTTCAATCTTGGCGTAGAGATGGTTAACACGGAGGCGCTGGGGCACTTGACAAACATGGAGGCGGTGTTCCTCTAGGTTGGAGAAGATTAGAATGTCTTCGAGATAGACAGCCACGCAAGTATATAACAAGTCCCGGAAGATTTCATTGACAAAGTCTTGGAAGACTGCAGGGGCGTTGCAAAGACCGAATGGCATGACCAGGTATTCGAAGTGACCATCTCGGGTGTTAAAAGCGGTTTTCCACTCATCTCCTTCACGAATTCTGATGAGATTACACGCGCACCTGAGGTCAAGCTTAGTAAAAATCTTTGCTCCGCGGAGCCGGTCAAAGAGTTCCAAGATGAGAGGCAGAGGGTAGCGGTTCTTTATAGTGATCTTATTGAGGCCGCGGTAGTCAATACAAGGGCATAGAGACCTATCCTTCTTGGCAACAAAGAAGAATCCTGCTCCAGCAGGAGAAGAAGACTTCCTGATGAAACCTTTTTTGAGATTCTCCTGAATATACTCCATCATGGCCTCAGTTTCTGGAGCGGAGAGAGGGTAAATCCTGCCACGGGGCGGTGAGGTCCCAGGGAGCAAGTCAATAGGGCAGTCGTAGGGCCTATGTGGTGGTAAGACCTCTGCCTGTTTCTTTCAAAAGACGTCAGAAAAGTCTTGATAGGCCTTTGGAAGGCCGAGCAATGGAGAAGCAATGGAGACTTGGATGGTGGGTAGCGACTTAAGGCAGCGTGTGTCCCCAGTGGTCCAGTCGAGGGTAGGAGAATGCCGCTGGAGCCAGGGTAAGCCAAGAAGGATGTCAGAGGTGCAGTTAGGCAGGACAAAGAACTCAATCATTTCTTGATGGAGAACCCCCACGGTCATGCGTACTGGGGCCGTGCGGTAACGCAAGGTGGAATTCAGTTGTTCTCCGTTAACTGAGGAAATGAAGAAGGGCTTGAAGAGACGGATAACAGGGATGTTAAACCGGTTGATGAAGGAGGCTTTAATTAAGTTTCCTGCTGAACCAGAGTCCAAGAATGCCTCCGCAGAGGAGGAGGCTTTATCAGCTGGAGAAATCCGCACTGGAATAGTCAGGCGTGGAGAGGAGGAATTTACACCCAGTGACGCCTCTCCCATGTTCACTAGGTGCGAGCGTTTCCCTGACGCTGAGGATTAGAGATGAGCGAACTTTTCAAAAATTCGATTCGGCCTATTCGCCGAATTCTCCCGAAAAGTTTGTTTTGATCCGAATTTATTCGCGGCGAATCAAAGATAAAAAAGGCTATTTCTAGCCTCCATACAGCCTCTATAGGGGTATAGAGCACTTTGCTGTGTCGTAAAACGCATATGGAGTGTGCTGGGGTAGTGAAATAATACTGTTATTCAGAATAGCATGCAGATTACCGGCATCGCTCTTAGAATCACTGCCGCATAGCAGCACAATGACAGAGCCTGGTGGTGGCATCAGTGTCAGGAGACCATATAGTGACTGAATGACATAGCATGGACATGTTGGCTGCAAGAGGAGACCATTTAGTGGCTGAATGGCACAGCGTGGAGTTGGCTGATGCACTAGTACACTACACACCAGGGCTTCACAATCCCCCCCAAAAAAACAACACAATATATGAAATTTTTGTCAAACATTTCTCATTGGTAGCACCCGCTATCCAAAAATTTTGAAATTTCCAGAACCAGGCCCCACCCCTGCGGCATCAGTAACTCATATATTGCCTGCATGACACAGCCTGGAGTTGGCTGATGCAAGAGTACACACCAGGGCTTCACAATCCCCCCCAAAAAACCAACACAATATATGACATTTTTGACAAAGATTTCTCATTGGTAGCACCCGCTATCCAAAAATTTGAAATTTCAAGACCCAAGCCCCACCTCTGCGGCATCAGGAACCCATATATTGCCTGCAGGACACAGCCTGGAGTTGGCTGATGCACCAGTACACACCAGGGCTTCACAATCCCCTCCAAAAAACAACAACATTTTAGAAATTTTTTAAAGAAATACCTTTGTGTAAGAACAAGCACATATCCAACAGTTCACAAGACTCTATAATGCAGCACCCAAAGACATTCTTCTCAAAAATAATAAACCACACAATGTTTGAATTTTTTTTTACAAAAACGAATTCAATATGTGGGTAAGCGCATCTGTCTCCAAAAGATCAGATCACCAAAGGACTTTTTTCGCCCAAAATGATGAAGCAGAGTTAATCCCTGTCCGTATTTTTATTTTATTTTTTCATTAAAAAATCACACACAACATTCTGGAAAATTCTATTTTATTACTGATAAAATTATCAGTAAATAAATTTAAAAAAAACACTACCCAAGAGTGTTTAATTAGCCCATACATTGCACCAGGAGCAGTCAAGAGTAGGCCTCAGCAGTACCCAAGAGGCTTTAATAACCCCCTACCTTTGCACGATCAATTGCGAGATCAAGCAATACCAGGTGTGTTATGCCCTCTGATTTCCGGGGCTGCAGGCGCGCTCCACTGAACGGATTAGCGTGTCTCTACCTTCATCGACCGGTGCTGGTAACCTGCTAACTCCCGGAAAGGTCAGCTGCCGCGAAGCAGGTGGTCTCCCCCGGGCACGTTTGGCTCCAGAATTTCCACTACTGCCACACCACGCTGACTGCCAACCATGCTACCGCCTTGCTGACTCAAGAGCAACCTGCAACTATCTTCTCCCGATGATGAACCCCCTTCTTCTGAGATCGAGCAATAACAGGTGTGCTATGCCCTCAGATGTCCGGGGCCGCAGGCGCGCTCCACTGAACGGATTAGGGTGTGTCCATCTTTTTTTGTAGCACCCGCAATCCAAAAATGTTAAATTCCCAGACCCAGGCCCCACCTCTGCGGCATCAGGAACCCATTTATTGTCTGAAGGACAAAGCCTGGAGTTGGCTGATGCACCAGTACACACAGGGCTTCACAATCCGCCCCAAAATCAACAAAATTGTATACATTTTTCTTTTTTTAATTTACAACTTTGTGTAAGCACAAGCGCATATCCAACATTTCAGAAGACTCTATAAGGACCACCCAGAGACTTTCTTCTCAAAAATAATGAACCGCATAATTGTTGATTTATTTATTTTTTAATTGAAATTCCTAGACCCAGGCCCCACCTCAGCTGCATCAGTAACCCATAGATTGCCTGAAAGACACAGCCTGGAGTTGGCTGATGCACGAGTACACACCGGGCTTCACAATCCACCCCAAAAAAACGCCAATTTCTTTGAAATTGTCTGACAAAATACCTTTTTGTTAAAACAAGCGCATATACAGCAGTTCAGAAAACTCTATAATGCAGGACGGTGGACCACCCAAAGACATTCTTCTATAATATAATAAACCACACAATATGTTCAATTTTTTTTTAAATAATTGAAATTCCAAGACCAAGGCCCCACCTCTGCTGCATCAGTAACCCATATATTGCCTAACGGACACAGACTGGAGTTGACTTGTGCACGAGTACACACTACACACCCGTCACCCGAGCTTCACAACTGTTACGCCGAGCACTCCGGGTCCCCGCTCCTCCCCGGAGCGCTCGCTACACTCTCGCTCCCGCAGCGCCCCGGTCAGATCCACTAACCGGGTGCGCTGCGATACCGCCTCCAGCCGGGATGCGATTCGCGATGCGGGTGGCGCCCGCTCGCGATGCGCACCCCGGCTCCCGTACCTGACTCGCTCTCCGTCGGTCCTGTCCCGGCGCGCGCGGCCCCGCTCCCTAGGGCGCGCGCGCGCCGGGTCTCTGCGATTTAAAGGGCCACTGCGCCGCTGATTGGCGCAGTGGTTCTAATCTGTGTGTTCACCTGTGCACTCCCTATGTATACCTCACTTCCCCTGCACTCCCTCGCCGGATCTTGTTGCCATTGTGCCAGTGAAAGCGTTCCCTTGTGTGTTCCTAGCCTGTGTTCCAGACCTCCTGCCGTTGCCCCTGACTACGATCCTTGCTGCCTGCCCCGACCTTCTGCTACGTCCGACCTTGCTTCTGTCTACTCCCTTGTACCGCGCCTATCTTCAGCAGTCAGAGAGGTTGAGCCGTTGCTAGTGGATACGACCTGGTCACTACCGCCGCAGCAAGACCATCCCGCTTTGCGGCGGGCTCTGGTGAACACCAGTAGTGACTTAGAACCGGTCCATTAGCACGGTCCACGCCAATCCCTCTCTGGCACAGAGGATCCACCTCCTGCCAGCCGGCATCGTGACAGTAGATCCGGCCATGGATCCCGCTGAAGTTCCTCTGCCAGTTGTCGCCGACCTCACCACGGTGGTCGCCCAGCAGTCACAACAGATAGCGCAACAAGGCCACCAGCTGTCTCAACTGACCGTGATGCTACAGCAGCTACTACCACAGCTTCAGCAATCATCTCCTCCGCCAGCTCCTGCACCTCCTCCGCAGCGAGTGGCCGCCTCAGGCCTACGACTATCCTTGCCGGATAAATTTGATGGGGACTCTAAGTTTTGCCGTGGCTTTCTTTCACAATGTTCCCTGCACTTGGAGATGATGTCGGACCAGTTTCCTACTGAAAGGTCTAAGGTGGCTTTCGTAGTCAGCCTTCTGTCTGGAAAAGCTCTGTCATGGGCCACACCGCTCTGGGACCGCAATGACCCCGTCACTGCCTCTGTACACTCCTTCTTCTCGGAAATTCGAAGTGTCTTTGAGGAACCTGCCCGAGCCTCTTCTGCTGAGACTGCCCTGCTGAACCTGGTCCAGGGTAATTCTTCCGTTGGCGAGTACGCCGTGCAATTCCGTACTCTTGCTTCAGAACTTTCCTGGAATAATGAGGCCCTCTGCGCGACCTTTAAAAAAGGCCTATCCAGCAACATTAAAGATGTTCTGGCCGCACGAGAAATTCCTGCTAACCTACATGAACTCATTCATCTAGCCACTCGCATTGACATGCGTTTTTCCGAAAGGCGTCAGGAGCTCCGCCAGGATATGGACTTTGTTCGCACAAGGCGTTTTTTCTCCCCGGCTCCTCTCTCCTCTGGTCCTCTGCAATCCGTTCCTGTGCCTCCCGCCGTGGAGGCTATGCAAGTTGACCGGTCTCGCCTGACACCTCAAGAGAGGACACAACGCCGCATGGAGAATCTCTGCCTGTACTGTGCCGGTACCGAACACTTCCTGAAGGATTGTCCTATCCGTCCTCCCCGCCTGGAAAGACGTACGCTGACTCCGCACAAAGGTGAAACAGTCCTTGATGTCAACTCTGCTTCTCCACGTCTTACTGTGCCTGTGCGGATATCTGCCTCTACCTTCTCCTTCTCCACTAAGGCCTTTTTGGATTCCGGATCTGCAGGAAACTTTATTTTGGCCTCTCTCATCAACAGGTTCAACATCCCAGTGACCAGTCTCGCCAGACCTCTCTACATCAATTGCGTTAACAATGAAAGATTGGACTGTGCCGTGCGTTACCGCACGGAACCCCTCCTAATGTGCATCGGACCTCATCACGAAAAAATTTAGTTTTTGGTCCTCTCCAATTGCACTTCCGAAATTCTCCTTGGACTACCCTGGCTTCAACACCATTCCCCAACCCTGGATTGGTCCACAGGGGAGATCAAGAGTTGGGGTACCTCTTGTTTCAAGGACTGCCTTAAACCGGTTACCAGTACTCCCTGCCGTGACCCTGTGGTTCCCCCTGTAACCGGTCTCCCTAAGGCCTATATGGACTTTGCTGATGTGTTTTGCAAAAAACAAGCTGAGACTCTTCCTCCTCACAGGCCTTATGACTGTCCTATTGACCTCCTCCCGGGTACTACTCCACCCCGGGGCAGAATTTATCCCCTGTCCGCCCCAGAGACTCTTGCTATGTCTGAGTACATCCAGGAAAATTTAAAAAAGGGCTTTATCCGCAAATCCTCCTCTCCTGCCGGAGCCGGATTTTTCTTTGTGTCCAAAAAAGATGGCTCCCTACGTCCTTGCATTGACTACCGCGGTCTTAACAAAATCACGGTAAAGAACCGCTACCCTCTACCTCTTATCTCTGAACTCTTTGATCGCCTCCAAGGTGCCCACATCTTTACCAAACTGGACTTAAGAGGTGCTTATAATCTCATCCGCATCAGAGAGGGGGATGAATGGAAAACGGCATTTAACACTAGAGATGGACACTCTGAGTATCTGGTCATGCCCTTTGGCCTGTGCAACGCCCCTGCCGTCTTCCAAGACTTTGTTAATGAAATTTTTCGTGATCTCTTATATTCCTGTGTTGTTGTGTATCTGGACGATATCCTGATTTTTTCTGCCAACCTAGAAGAACACCGCCAGCATGTCCGCATGGTTCTTCAGAGACTTCGTGACAATCAACTTTATGCCAAGATGGAGAAATGTCTATTTGAATGTCAATCTCTTCCTTTCCTAGGATACTTGGTCTCTGGCCAGGGACTACAAATGGATCCAGACAAACTCTCTGCCGTCTTAGATTGGCCACGCCCCTCCGGACTCCGTGCTATCCAACGTTTTTTGGGGTTCGCCAATTATTACAGACAATTTATTCCACATTTTTCCACCATTGTGGCTCCTATCGTGGCTTTAACCAAGAAGAATGCCAATCCTAAGTCATGGCCTCCTCAAGCGGAAGACGCCTTTAAACGGCTCAAGTCTGCCTTTTCTTCTGCTCCCGTGCTCTCCAGACCTGACCCATCTAAACCCTTCCTATTGGAGGTAGATGCCTCCTCAGTAGGAGCGGGAGCGGTCCTTCTACAAAAAAATTCTTCCGGGCATGCTGTTACTTGTGGTTTTTTTTATAGGACCTTCTCTCCGGCGGAGAGGAACTACTCCATCGGGGATCAAGAGCTACTAGCCATTAAATTAGCACTTGAGGAATGGAGGCATCTGCTGGAGGGATCAAGATTTCCAGTTATTATTTACACCGATCACAAAAATCTCTCCTATCTCCAGTCTGCCCAACGGCTGAATCCTCGCCAGGCCAGGTGGTCTCTGTTCTTTGCCCGATTTAATTTTGAAATTCACTTTCGGCCTGCCGATAAGAACATCAGGGCCGATGCTCTCTCTCGTTCCTCGGATGCCTCGGAAGTAGAGCTCTCTCCGCAACACATCATTCCTCCTGACTGCCTGATCTCCACTTCTCCAGCCTCCATCAGGCAAACTCCTCCAGGGAAGACCTTCGTCACTCCACGCCAACGCCTCGGAATCCTCAAATGGGGTCACTCCTCCCATCTCGCAGGCCATGCGGGCATCAAGAAATCCGTGCAACTCATCTCTCGTTTCTATTGGTGGCCGACTCTGGAGACGGATGTTGTTGATTTTGTGCGGGCCTGCACTGTCTGTGCCCGGGATAAGACTCCTCGCCAGAAGCCCGCTGGTCTTCTTCATCCTCTGCCTGTTACCGAACAGCCCTGGTCTCTGATTGGTATGGACTTTATTACAGACTTACCCTCATCCCGTGGCAACACTGTTGTTTGGGTGGTCGTTGAACGATTCTCCAAGATGGCACATTTCATCCCTCTTCCTGGTCTTCCTTCTGCGCCTCAGTTGGCAAAACAATTTTTTGTACACATTTTTCGTCTTCACGGGTTGCCCACGCAGATCGTCTCGGATAGAGGCGTCCAATTCGTGTCAAAATTCTGGAGGGCTCTCTGTAAACAACTCAAGATTAAATTAAACTTTTCTTCTGCTTATCATCCTCAATCCAATGGGCAAGTAGAAAGAATTAACCAGGTCCTGGGTGATTATTTACGGCATTTTGTTTCCTCCCGCCAGGATGACTGGGCAGATCTTCTACCATGGGCCGAATTCTCGTATAACTTCAGAGTTTCTGAATCTTCTTCCAAATCCCCATTTTTCGTGGTGTACGGCCGTCACCCTCTTCCCCCCCTCCCTACTCCCTTGCCCTCTGGTTTGCCCGCTGTGGATGAAATAACTCGTGATCTTTCCACCATATGGAAAGAGACCCAAAATTCTCTCTTACAGGCTTCATCACGCATGAAGAAGTTTGCTGATAAGAAAAGAAGAGCTCCCCCCATTTTTTCTCCCGGAGACAAGGTATGGCTCTCCGCTAAATATGTCCGCTTCCGTGTTCCCAGCTACAAATTGGGACCACGCTATCTTGGTCCTTTCAAAATTTTGTGCCAGATTAATCCTGTCTCTTATAAACTTCTTCTCCCTCCTTCTCTTCGTATTCCTAATGCCTTTCACGTTTCTCTTCTTAAACCACTCATCATCAACCGTTTCTCTCCTAAACTTATCTCTCCCACTCCTGTCTCCGGTTCTTCAGACATCTTTCCTGTAAAGGAGATACTGGCCTCCAAAAAGGTCAGAGGAAAAACCTTCTTTTTGGTTGACTGGGAGGGCTGTGGTCCTGAAGAGAGATCCTGGGAACCTGAGGACAATATCCTAGATAAAAGTCTGGTCCTCAGGTTCTCAGGCTCCAAGAAGAGGGGGAGACCCAAGGGGGGGGTACTGTTACGCCGAGCGCTCCGGGTCCCCGCTCCTCCCCGGAGCGCTCGCTACACTCTCGCTCCCGCAGCGCCCCGGTCAGATCCACTAACCGGGTGCGCTGCGATACCGCCTCCAGCCGGGATGCGATTCGCGATGCGGGTGGCGCCCGCTCGCGATGCGCACCCCGGCTCCCGTACCTGACTCGCTCTCCGTCGGTCCTGTCCCGGCGCGCGCGGCCCCGCTCCCTAGGGCGCGCGCGCGCCGGGTCTCTGCGATTTAAAGGGCCACTGCGCCGCTGATTGGCGCAGTGGTTCTAATCTGTGTGTTCACCTGTGCACTCCCTATGTATACCTCACTTCCCCTGCACTCCCTCGCCGGATCTTGTTGCCATTGTGCCAGTGAAAGCGTTCCCTTGTGTGTTCCTAGCCTGTGTTCCAGACCTCCTGCCGTTGCCCCTGACTACGATCCTTGCTGCCTGCCCCGACCTTCTGCTACGTCCGACCTTGCTTCTGTCTACTCCCTTGTACCGCGCCTATCTTCAGCAGTCAGAGAGGTTGAGCCGTTGCTAGTGGATACGACCTGGTCACTACCGCCGCAGCAAGACCATCCCGCTTTGCGGCGGGCTCTGGTGAACACCAGTAGTGACTTAGAACCGGTCCACTAGCACGGTCCACGCCAATCCCTCTCTGGCACAGAGGATCCACCTCCTGCCAGCCGGCATCGTGACAACAACCACCCCAAAAATATGCAAAATTTTATCGAAATTGTCTGACAAAATACCTTTTTTTTGAAAAAACAAGCGCATATACATCAGTTCAGAAGACTCTATAATGCAGGACGGTGGACCACCCAAAGACATTCTTCTATAATATAATAAACCACACAATATGTTCAAATGTTTTAAATAATTGAAATTCCAAGACCAAGGCCCCACCTCTGCTGCATCAGTAACCCATATATTGCCTAACAGGCACAGACTGGAGTTGACTGATGCACTAGTACACACTACTAGTGTTGCTCGCGAATATTCGCAATTCGAATATTATTCGCGAATTTAGCATATTCGCGAATTCGCGAATTTCGCGAATATAGCGCTATATATTCGTAATTACGAATATTCGTTTTTTTTTTTTTTTTTTTCTTCACAGTACACATCACAGTGATCATCCCTCTCTGCTTCCAGCTTGTTTGGTGTAAAGAAGGCTCTAATACTACTGTGTGAGACTGGCGTGCGAAAATTCGCATATGCGAAAATGCGCATATGCTAATTTTCGCATATACGAATTATCACACATGCTAATTTTCGCATATGCGTATTTTCGCATACGCGAAAATAAAACGGGAATATAACGAATATGCGAATATTCGCGAATATATGACGAATATTCGTCCATATATTCGCGAATATTCGCGAATTCGAATATGGCCTATGCCGCTCAACACTACACACTACACACCCGTCACCCGAGCTTCACAATCCACCCCAAAAAAACCGCAACATTTTTTCGAAGTTGTCTGACAAAATACCTCTTTGTTAAAACAAGCGCATATACAGCAGTTCAGAAGACTCTATAATGCACGACGGTGGACCACCCAAAGACATTCTTCTCAAAAGTAATAAACCACACAATGTTTGAAATTTGGTTAAAAAAATTATTACATGTGTGTAAGTGCATCTGTCTCCAAAAAATCAGATGGCAAAAGGATTCTATTCGCCAAAAATGATTAAGCAGAGTTAATCCCTCTCCATCTATTTTTTTTTTTCATTAAAAAATCACACGCAACAAGTAAAATTTAATTTTATTACTGATAAAATTACCAGTAAATTTAACAATAACACTACCCAAGAGTGTTTAATTACCCCATACATTGCACCAGGAGCAGTCAGGAGTAGGTCTCAGCAGTACCCAAGCGGTTTTAATAACCCCTTACCTTGCCCGATCAATTGTGAGATCGAGCAATAACAGGTGTGTTATGGCCTCAGATGTCCTGGGCCGCACTAGCGCACCACTAAACGGATTAGAGTCTCTCTATCTTTCAAGGAGAGGTGCGTGTTGCACGCTGAAACCAGTTCGTGATAGGGATCTGTGATTGCAATTATTTAATCTTAAAACGAGGAATTACCAGTAAGTGAGGGTCATAAGCTGACGTTTATTAAGTCCCTGCCCTTTGTACACACCGCCCGTCGCTATAAGCGATTGGATTAGTTAGTGAGTTGGTTAGTGAGGTCCTCGGATCGGCCCAGGCGGGGTAGGAGAAGGCCCTGGCAGAGCGCCGAGAATTTAACGATCATTGTTGAAATTTGCATTAACCCCTTAAGGACCAATGCAAATAAACCTGTACGCCCCTGAAAGACCAGGCCTGTTTTTTCAAATCGGGGATGTCTGTCTTTATTAGAGAATAACTCTGGTAACGTTTTGCCAATCACGATAATTCTGACATTGTTTTTTTGTCACAAGTTGTCCTTCATGTACATAGTAAAAGTAAGCCGATATCATTTGTAGTTTATTTTTACAATGCAAAAAATCATGAAATTTTTACAAAAAAATACGATTTTTTGCTATTTTAACACTAATAGGTGGCATATATTTATACTTACTGACCAAATAGTTTATGAAACTTATACTTTCAGATGTCTACTTTATTTTGACGTCATTTTATAGTTTTTAATTAACATTTTAAATTAGTTAGAAGCCTAACAATTTAACCCCTTCCCGACCTATGACATACCTGTACGTCATGGGTGGCAAGGTGTTCCCGACCCATGACATACAGGTACGTCATGGACATTACTGCCGCTACTCGCGGCATCCCGCAGCGCCCGGAAAGATGGTGGCTATCACTGATAGCCACCCATCTTACCGTGCGACCACGGGGGGTTTCGTCCCCCACCCCCCCCCCAGCGATCGCTGCTATCAGCTAGTCTAATCTGACTAGCTGATAGCAGCGTTTCGCTATCAGAATACTTAGCAGCGCGGTGTGTGAGTCCGGATCACGGGGATCGGGGGACACACCGCTCTGCTAAGTGTCCCTGACCCGTCCCCCGGCGTCACTTACCCGTCGGAGCGGTGTCTCGAGCGGTCCCGGCGTCCTCCGTGCGGTCCCGGCTGCGCTGCGTCCCGGAGGTGAGTTTCCGGCAGCAGTGCGGCATCTTCATTGGCAGCAGTGAGATCGCCGTAAAGCGATCTCACTGCTGCCTCTGGGAGTTTCAAAACTGCAACTCCCAGCATGCCCAGACAGCCTTTGGCTTTCTGGGCATGCTGGGAGTTGTAGTTTTGCAACATCTGGAGGTCCACAGTTTGGAGACCACTGTATAATGGTCTCCAATCTGTGCTCTTCCAGATGTTGCAAAACTACAAATCTCAGCATGCTCAGTCTGTCCAGGCATGCTGGGAGTTGTAGTTCTCTAACATCTGGAAGAGCACAGATTGGAGACCATTATACAGTGGTCTCCAAACTGTGGACCTCCAGATGTTGCAAAACTACAACTCCCAGCATGCCCAGACTGCCCAAGCATGCTGGAAGTTGTAGTTCGGCAACATCTGATCCTTCAGATATTGCCGAACTACAACTTCCAGCATGCCTTGGCAGTCTGGGCATGCTGGGAGTTGTAGTTTTGCAACAACTGGAGGCACACTAGTTGGGAAACATTGTCCGTTTCCTACCTCAGTGCCTCCAGCTGTTGCAATTGTTGCAAAACTATAACTCCCAGCATGCACTGACAGACCATGCATGCTGGGAGTTGTAGTTTTGCAACAGCTGGAGGCACACTGGTTTGGAAACACTAAGTTTGGTTGCAAAACACTTGAAAGTTTATTACTTAACTTAGTGTTTCCAAACCAGTGTTCCTCCAGCTGTTGCAAAACTACAACTCCCAGCATGCACGGACAGCCAAAGGGCATGCTCGGAGTTTGCAACAGCTGGATGTTTGCCCCCCCCCCTCAATGTTAATGTACAGGGTACACTCACATGGGCGGAGGTTTACAGTGAGTGCTGCAAGTTTGAGATGGCGCAAATTTTGCGCTGCAGCTCAAACTTCCAGCGGCAAACTTGCTGTGAACCTCTGCCCATGTGACTGTACCCTAAAAACACTACACTACACTGACACTAACCTAAAATAAAAAGTAAAAAACACTACATATACACATACCCCTACACAGCCCCCCTCCCCCCAAAAAATGAAAAACGTCTGGTACGCTACTGTTTCCAAAACGGAGCCTCCAGCTGTTGCAAAATAATAACTCCCAGTATTGCCGGACAGCCATTGACTGTCCAGGCATGCTGGGAGTTTTGCAACAGCTGGAGGCACCCTGTTTGGGAATCACTGGCGTAGAATACCCCTATGTCCACCCCTATGCAAATCCCTAATTCAGGCCTCAAATGCGCATGGCGCTCTCTCACTTTGGAGCCCTGTCGTATTTCAGGGCAACAGTTTTGGGACACATATGGGGTATCGCCGTACTCGGGAGAAATTGCCTTACAAATTTTGGGGGGCTTTTTCTTCTTTAACCCCTTATGAAAAGGTGAAGTTGGGGTCTACACCAGCATGTTAGTGTAAAAAAATAAATTTTTTACACTGACATGCTGGTGTTGCCCTATACTTTTCATTTTCACAAGAGGTAAAAGGGAAAAAAGACCCTCTAAATTTGTAACGCAATTTCTCCTGAGTACGGAGATACCCCATATGTGGGCGCAAAGTGCTCTGGGGGCGCACAAGGCCCAGAAGGGAGAGTGCACCATGTACATTTGAGGCGATTTGCACAGGGGTGGCTGATTGTTACAGCAGTTCTGACAAACGCAAAACAATAAATATCCACATGTAACCCCATTTTGGAAACTACACCCCTCACGGAATGTAATAAGGGGTGCAGTGAGCATTTACACCCCACTGGTGTATGACAGATTTTTGGAACAGTGGTCTGTGAAAATGAAAAATAAAATTTTTGATTTGCACAGTCCACTGTTTCAAATATCTGTCAAACGCCAGTGGGGTGTAAATGCTCACTGCACCCCTTATTAAATCCCATGAGGGGTATAGTTTCCAAAATGGGGTCACATGTGGGGGGGGGTCCACTGTTCTGGCACCATAGGGGCTTCCTAAATGGGACATGCCCCCCAAAAACCCTTTCAGAAAAACTCACTCTCCAAAATCCCATTGTCGCTCCTTCCCTTCTGAGCCCCCTACTGCGCCCGCCGAACACTTGACATACGCATATGAGGTATTTCCTTACTCAAGAGAAATTGGGTTACCAATTTTAGGGTGATTTCTCTCCTTTTGTAAAAATTCAAAAATTGGGTCTACAAGAAAATGCGAGTGTAAAAAATGAAGATTTAGAATTTTCTCCTTCACTTTGCTGCTATTCCTGTGAAACACCTAAAGGGTTAAAACACTTACTGAATGTCATTTTGAATACTTTGGGGGGTGCAGTTTTTATAATGGGGTCATTTATGGGGTATTTCTAATATGAAGATCCTTAAAATCCACTTCCAACCTGAACTGGGCCCTGAAAAATTACGATTTTGAAAATCTTGAGAAAAATTGGAAAATTGCTGCGGAACTTTGAAGCCCTCTGGTGTCTTCCAAAAGTAAAAATTTGTCAATTTTTTAATGCAAACACAAAGTAGACATATTTTATATGTGAATCAATATGTAATTTATTTGGAATATCCATTTTCCTTTCAAGCAGAGACTTTCAAAGTTAGAAAAATGCTAAATTTTCAAAATTTTCATGAAATTTTTAGATTTTTTACCAAGAAAGGATACAAATATCAGTGAAATTTTACCGATAACATAAAGTAGAATATGTCACGAAAAAACAATCTCGGAATCAGAATGATAAGTAAAAGCATTCCAGAGTTATTAATGCTTAAAGTGACAGTCGTCAGATTTTCAAAAAATGCCCAGGTCATGAAGGTGAAAATGGGCTGGGTCATGAAGGGGTTAACTTGAAATTTTGAAAATATTGAAAATTTGAAAAGTACATCTTTTTTTATGTGCTATGCAAGGTTTGCAGAAATTAAAAGGTAGAACATAGGAACACCCCCCCCCAAATGACACCATTTTAAAAACTAGACCCCTCAAGGTATTCGCTAGGGGGTACAGTGAGTATTTGTCCACCATTACATATTACATGCTGCGGATGTCCGCCAATGCGATTCTACACATTATGCTTTTTTTTTTTTTATTAGATTCATTTAATAAATGTATTTTTAATTTTTTATTTTTTTTATTTTTTACACTTTTATTACATTTTTATTTATTTTTACACTTTTATTTTATTTATTTATTTATTTTTACACTTTTTAATGCTTTGGAATACTTAGTATTCCAAAGCATTGCAGTTATATGCTGCCTGCCAGTTTTCACTAGCAGGCAGCATATTAGGACATGCCTCTGGCACGTCCTACAGGCAATACCCAGGGCAGACCTGGGGGTCTTTGTAGGACCCCCGGCTGCCCAGGTATGCAGCAGCACCCCGCAATGCTCCGGTGTGCTGCAGGAGAGACAGAGGGAGCCCCCTCCCTCTGTCAGAACTCCTTACAGGGAGCGGTCACTTCTGACCGCGGCTGTAGGGGTTAAACTGTCAGGAGTGAAGTGAACTTCATTCCCGGCAGTGCGGCCACACACAGCACCCCGCGATCGCGATGCGGGGTGCTGCAGAGGAGACAGAGGGAGATCCCTCCCTCTGTCATAACACTTACAGCCTGCGGTCACTTCCGACCGCGGCTGTAAGGGTTAAAACTGCCGGGACCGAAGTTTACTTCGGTCCTGGCAGTGCAGCAGGGTCCCGGCTGTGTGATACAGCCGAGTCCCTGCCGCGATCTCGTGGGTGCACTGGGCAGCACCCACGAGAAGAATGGACGAGTATAGACATCCAGGTGCGGGAACGCCCGCCAACCTGGACGTCTATACTCGTCCATGGTCGTTATCGGGTTAAGCATGTATTTAGCTACAGCTAAATATCCCAAAATTTAAGGCCCAAGGCCAGAGGCACCAGGGAGGCAAGTAGTTCCTGAAAGACAAAGAATGAGTCTGGAGCAGTCATTTGCAGTACCCAAGAGGGTTTCATAACCCCTTACATTTAAAGATCAATGTTGACATTTGCATTAAGCATGTATTTAGCTACTGCTAAACTTCTAAAAATTATAGGCCCAAAGCCAGAAGCTTCAGTTTTCCCCATATTAGGAGCATAGTTGTCCCCCAGATTAGGCAGCATAGATGTCCCCCAGATTAGGACCATAGTTGTCCCCCAGATTAGGCAGCATAGATGTCACCCAGATTAGGAGCATACTTGTCCCTCAGATTAGGCAGCATAGATGTCCCCCAGATTAGGCAGCATAGTTGTCCCCCAATCAGCGCGGGCCGGTCAGAGCCAATCAAAGGGCCATATGTGTCAAGCGGGCCGTACAATCCCCAGGTCTGCCCCAGAGGGTTTCATAACCAACCACAATAGAGAAAATTTTGTTGTAGGAGCATGGTCAATCCACTCAGACCCATCTGTCATTGGTGGCTGGAAATCCTGGCTGATCCATCCCTGATTCATCTTGACAAACGTCAGTCTCTCCACATTTTTAGTGGACAGACGAGTTCGCCTTGGGGTGACTATGGCCCCGGCCGCACTAAACACCCGCTCTGATGGCACACTACTGGCCGGGCAGGACAGCTTTTCCAGGGCAAACTCCGCTAGTTGCGGCCATAAATCGAGTTTGGCTGCCCAGAAGTCCAGCGGATCTTCAACGGTTGTTGGCAGGGTCATGTCGAGGTAAGCCATCACCTGCTGGTTCAGGTCCTGCTCCATGTCCACCTGCTGCTGATGAGTAGCTTCACTATGCGGCTGAAGGAAGCTACTCATCAGCGACTGTAGACTCAGGCTGCTGCTGATTGAGCCGGTACTGCTCCTGCCACCCCTCCCCTCCCCAGCAGCCGTGGCAGTGGAAGGTGAGCGCAGAGGGCCCCCCGAGTCAGACCTGCGAGTGGATGGACCATGTGGCCGATAGGCATCAGCCAACCGACTACGTAGAAGCTCCCTGAAGTAGGTCAGTTTGTCCTCCCTCTCAGTGGGTGTAAAAAAGGCCCCCATTCTGGGCCGGTAGCAAGGGTCTAATAAGGTGGAGATCCAGAAGTCATCGTACTAACGAATTTTGACAATTCGGGGGTCAATACGCAAGCAACTCAGCATGCATCGTGCCATTTGTGACAGTGACTCACTGGGACTACCTGCCTCCATCTCCACTGCATACTGCCACGGTGTGTCTGGGTCCTCTGTCTCGCCTCCCTCGTAATAACCCTCCAGCTCCTCTGGCTGCTCCTGCTCCTCCCCTCCTGTCCAATGACCAGAAACACCGGCCATCTCATCCACCGTAAACTGTGCTCCGCTCTGCCCCTCATCATCCTCCTCCAGTTCATCCCCCACAGGACTCATGTAGCCTTCTGATGTAGGCGCAACATCTCCATTGCCGTGACCAGCCATGTTTTCAATCATTTTTTGGAGTAAATGTAGGTGTGGAATTACGTCGTTCATGGCGTAATTCGAGCGACTAACAAAAAATGTGGCTTCCTCAAAGGGCCTCAGCAAACGGCAGGTGTCACGTATGAGCTGCCACTTGTTCACATTGAAGTTACACAGGGGAGAACTCCTATCTGCTTGTATCATCAAAAAATCCGTGATGGCTTTTCTTTGTTCTTATAGTCTGTCCAACATATGGAGGGTGGAATTCCAACGTGTGGCAACTCACAAATGAGACGATGTTGTGGGATACCGTTCTGACGCTGCAGCTCAAGCAAAGTGTGCTTGGCGGTGTACGAGTGGCTGAAGTGCATGCACAGTTTCCTTGCCATTGTCAGGACGTCTTGCAAATGGGGTGAAGACTTGATGAACTTCTTGACAACCAGATTCAACACGTGTGCCATGCAGGGCGAATGGTTCACACTTCCTTGTCGCAGCGCGGCCACAATGTTCTTCCCATTGTCGGTCACCATGGTTCCCATTTCCAGATTTCGTGGAGTAAGCCATACTCGGATTTCTTCCCTAATGAACTTCAGCAGTTCCTCCCCTGTGTGACTCCGTTCGCCAAGGCAAACCATGTGAAGGACGGCTTGACAGCGCTGTGCCCTACACACGTGGTACGATGAAGGGCCACCGAGATTTGGATGTGCAGTGGAGGCCGAGGACACGGGGGAGGAGGAGGAGGAGGCGCAAACTGTAAAAGGACCAACTGCCTGGGAGCGAGAGCGTGGAGGAGGAAGCGGTGTGACCTGTCCAAGTTGCTGCTGTGGCTGTGCAGGAACAACATTTACCCAGTGGGCTGTAAATGACATGTATTGTCACTGCCCGTAGTTACAGCTCCACACATCGGCGCTGCCGTGCACTTTTGAACACACCGACAGGCTCAAGGACTGGCTCACCTTCTCTTGTACAAACTTATGCAGGGCTGGTACTGCCTTCTTCGCAAAGAAATGACAGCTTGGGACTCTCCACCTTGGCAAGCCATCAATTCCCTGAAAGCTGCAGAGTCCACCAGTTGGAAAGGGAGGGACTGCAACACCAGCAACTTGGACAGGAGCACATTCAACTTCTGCGCCGTTGGATGAGTGGGCGCATACTGTTGTCTTTTGGACATGGCTTCGCCGATCGATTGTTAGCGGAATGGCTGACTACGAGCGGAGGAAGCAGGAGCGCAAGAAGGATGGTTTGACACAATGCTCCCTTCGGCTGAGGTGGTGGAGCCTTGTCTGGATGACGGAGGGAGCGGATGGCCACTGGGTGATGCGGCAGGCTGGATCACTACCTCGGAGCCACGGTTATCCCAGGCCGCTTTATGGTGGCGAATCATGTGTTGACGCAGGGCCATGGTGCCGAGATTGGGACCTTGGCCACGCTTCACTTTCTGCCCACAGATTTTGCATGTGACTACGCTAAGGTCCTCCGGATTCTTTATGAAGAACAACCACACCGCAGAGTAGCTGATTTTCCCACCCGTAGTTCGCACTATTTCACTGCTATTGGCGCCGTCTCCAGGAACCCCTGTTCCACTACCTCCCTGAATGGTAGCTTGCCGCGAACTAGGTGGTCTCCCCCTGGCACGTTTGGCTCCTGAATTTCCACTGCTACCACCACCACGCTGATTGCCAACCCACCACCACGCTGATTGCCAACCGTGCTACCGCCTTGCTGCCTCATAGACAAAGAGCAAATCTCTTCTGCTGATGATGATGATGATGAAGCCCCGGCTTCTGCACCCGGCTCCCAATTGCGATCGGCTTCATCATCATCAAAAGATGTGTGCACGTCACTGATGTCCTCCTCGTGTTCCACAACAGTGTCTGCCTCAGGACCCTGAACAATTGAAACACCGCCTCCCACGTCACTCTCCGCATCACTACTTGCCCGCCTTGCGGAGCAAGGGACACATGTCTCCTCACATTCTTGGCTGCCCATTAGATGCTGACTGTCCTCTATTACATCGTCCTCGCTAAATAGTGGAGCTGAACCCAAAGCATGAGATACTTCTTTGGGAGAGGGAACAGCATAGGACAAAGGCAATGGGATTACGGGGACTGCTCCCGGGCCATGCCAACTGAGGGTTGTGTCTGAGGAACCCACCGACTCTTGACTGGGGTTGTCAGATGTCGCTTGTGATGATGGGGATGAGTGTGCAAACCAATTGACGAGGAGAGATGGGTCGACGACACGACCGCTGGGTGTTAACGGGAGCTCAGGGCCTATTGCTGCGACTCCTGCTGCCACTCGCCCCAAGTCTGCTGCCAACTCTGCCTGACGTATGTAGGCCTCTGCCCCTTCTCTGTGCACGTCCTGGCACTTCCCTGCCTGACATACTTAGTGCGTTTATGAGGGTATAGAACAGCAGCAGGCGATTACTTACGGCTGTCCTTTCAAAGTATATAGGCCCTAGACAGAATAACAGTTACTAAATAGTACACTCCTTTGTTGTATGTATGCCCTTTGCAATGATGAGCGCACTTGTAAGCGTATTTATAGGCAGAAAAAAACTCTTTTTTTGTTGTATACACCAGCCAGTGTATACTAATGTGTGGAATAGCACTGAATTTAGCACCGAGACAGAAATACAGGTACTAAATAGTACACTACTTGGTTGTATGTATGCCCTTTGCAATGATGAGCGCATTTGTATGCAGGAAAAACTTTTTTTTTTCTTTAATACACCGGCAGGTGTATAACTAGTGTTGAGCGGCATAGGCCATATTCGAATTCGCGAATATTCGCGAATATATGGACGAATATTAGTCATATATTCGTGAATATTCGCATATTCGTAATATTCTCGTTTTATTTTCGCATATGCGAAAATTAACATTTGCGAAAATTTGCTTATAGAAAAATTTGCATAAGCGAAAATGCGCATATTAGAAAATTTGTATATGCACATTTTCGCATATGCGAAAATTCGCATGCCAGTCTCACACAGTAGTATTAGAGCCTTCTTTACACCACACAAGCTGGAAGCAGAGAGGGGTGATCACTGTGATGTGTACTGAGAAAAAAAAATAAAACTAATATTCGTAATTACGAATATATAGTGCTATATTCGCAAATATTCGCGAATATGCGATATTCGCGAATAAAATTCGCATTGCGAATATTCGCGAGCAACACTATGTTGAACGTGTGGCATAACACTTAATTTAGCACAGAGACAGAAAAAAAGGTGGTATATGGTACGCTATTTGCTTGTATGTAGGCCCTTTGCAATGATAAGGCAACTGTTAAGCGTATTTTTACTCAGGAAAACGTGTGGTATAACACTGAATTTAGCACAGAGACTGAGTAACAGGTGAAAAATGGTAAAAAGGCACTAAAGTCCACACTAATATGACTTATTTCTGAACAGCAGCAGGACCCAACAGTGCAGCACCACAAAAAAAAATCCAGGGATTAAACCCTAAATTGCACTCTGTCACACAATTCTGAGCAGCAGAAGATTTGTTGAGAAAAAAAACCTCAATAGAGCAGAAAAATGAGGAGATAAGATGCTTCAGAAAGTTCAGGCAGCTTGGAGATCTGTATGAGGCAGCTGACAGCTATCTGCCCCTCTCTGCTGCAATGCTAAATAACGTGAATAGGAGGTTTAGCAATCAATGATCCTTCTCAGAGTAACAGCACAGCACTCTGCACTCCTGTCTTTCCCTAATGCTGATGTGACTAGCAGTTGCAGTGTAACGCTGTGGTATGAGCTATTCACACACACGCAGTCCCGTCCTCTCTATCTCTGAGTGCATAGATGAAATGAAGAGAGGAACGATGACTGACGATTATATAGGGCTGTGACATCACAGGGGTCAATGAATGCTGATAGGCTGCATCTCACATGTGGTTCAGGGTCAGCCCGCCTACCTTCATTCCCGCCGCTGTTTCCCGCCCTCCCATAATCCCCTGCCCCATGTACTCACATGTTTTTCCGCCATCTTAGGTCCCCAATAGCCTGGAATGCTGTAAAATGGAGTTTAATGAAGCGATTCGTGCGATAGAATCGCGGCGATATTCGTATTCGTTGCGAAACAAATTTTTCATGAAATTCGTAACAAATTCGGGTTCGTCAAGTTTGATTCGCTCATCTCTAGCCCCGACATATAAAAGCATCGTATGTCAATGCTGACATCGACATGCAATGGCCTCTGAGAGGCCATCTTATGTCGATTTGATCACATGTCGGGGCCATCACATGTCGGGGGGTTACTGTAGTAACCTGTCGATGATTATGTGCTATTCCCACTGCTCATAACTTCCTGTTCTCCATCTCTATTGCCCGCTCAGCCAATCACTGGCCACAGAGGGGACCTGCCTCATACAGCAATTTGCCGAATGGGCATTTTCCATGTGTCAGGACAAAAAACAGGAAGTTCTGAGCAGCGGACAACACTAAGAACGACGCCAGGAGGGGATCTTTGGCAGGTGAGTACATCTTAGTGTAACCTAAGAACCCCTGAGCACATCTTAGTGTAAAATATTTCCCTGAACAGCACCTTTTAATTAAATCTAAGCCATATGGACTGACCTTTGTGTACTTCACAGCAATGTCTATGTAATTTCCTTACAGCAGAACCTTCCATTATCCCATGAGACATCAGAACCTGAAGGAATCTCTGGTGACTTGCAGTGATGGCCATTCTTCCCTGTCAAATAAAAAGCAAAAGACAATTATTACAATGTACAGTGATACCTCAACTTACAATGGCCTCAACATACAATAGTTTCAACATACAATGGTCTTTTCTGGACCATCGTAACTTGAAACCAGACTCAACATACAATGTACAGACAGTCCAGATCTGTGATACGTGTCAATGGCCGGAAGAACTGACCAAACAGAATGAGCAATTCACTGGTAAAACACCTGTATTACTGAAGCGTATGCACTGACTGGTGTCTGGTTGCACAACCTACAATACAGAGAGGTATTACATGTTCTGTACACTTTACCTGTACCAGGGATAGCTGCTCCTTTGGACACCAGGTCAGGGCGACTCCATTTTACTTTTTTTTTTACGACATTGTATGTATTGTACAGGACCCTGAAGAAGCTGCCGTCCTCTACATAGACCAGTGTTTCCCAAGCAGGGTGCCCCCAGCTGTTGCTAAACTACAACTCCCAGCATGCCCGGACAGCCTTTGGCTGTCCGGGCATGCTGGGAGTTGTAGTTTTGCAACAGCTGGAGGCTCCCTGCTTGGAAAACACTGACATAGACAGTGATTGCTGCTCCCAGCAGGGTGTGTGCGGGTGTGTCTCCTGAGACTTCCAGCAGAGCAGAGCCAAGCAGAGATTTCCAACAAGCCTTCCCCAGGTTTGTGGCAGATTCCTGGGGAAGAAGCTCCTGCAATGGAGCCTCGTGGCTCCACTCCCCGTTCCAGGCTGGCGGGAAGTGGAGTGAAAACTTCGACAGCCATTGTTCCGGCCGGGAGAAGATCGGGCAGAGTCTGCAGCAATGCAGGCTCTGCTACCCAGGCTACGGATGCCAGCCAGAGATCCACTGGTGGAAGAAAGGCAAGGAAAAGCAGTGTGGAGATGTGGTCGGAGAGTGGGCCCGGCGAGTCCAGTTCCACGTACTGCTCCCGCATGGCCGCAAGGTTTGCGGAGTACGAGCAGCGCGGCAAGGAGCTGAGGATGGCCAGAGAGGATCTGCGTGCGACCCAGAGTCTGATGAGTACCGGATCCAGAAAGAGCAAGCCAGAACTGAAGAAGAGGATAACATCGCTGAAAGGCGAGATTGTGAGGCTGGAGGCGAGGAGAGCGGAGATACTGGAGGGGAGCGGACTCTTCAAGGAGAAGCTGATCAACAGCAATCGGTTTGCCGCCACGAAATCCCCAGGTAAGGTGGAGGTGGATGATGGGGAGAGTAGTGGCGGCGAAGATAGTGAGGATGGTGGTGAAGAGGAGAAGATGGAGGAAAGTGTGGGAGTTGTAGCTACTCCAGGTGACACCCAGACCCAGGACAGCTACATTGAGGCTGGACAGGTGGCACTTCCGCCAAGCGAGAGTGAGGAGGATGACGTGGAGGGTGAGGCTGGGGGTCTGCTGAGGGCAATTGTGATGCAGGAGTCCCCGGCCCACCTCCAGAATTTCACCTTTGGGGACGAGGAATGTGAAGATGTGGTGGTCAAGCAGAGGTCCAAGAAAAGGAAGACAAAGGAGACGGTACAATATGTATTTGTCCCCTTCCAGCAGTCTGGGCCAGCTGCAAAGCTGGTTCAGGCTGCGGGCTCCCCCAAACTGCCAGACCCCGTTCCTGTGGTGGAGCGGGGCCAGCACGGGGAGTACAGTAAGGCGTCAGGAAAGGCTAAGGGCGCAATAGTTGTGAAGCCCACCCATCCTGTCGGTAGGGAAGGGCAGGATGGGCACATGCCGGGCAGCTCTGGCACTGCAGGACCGCCCCAGGGTGGCAGGGGGCGTGTCCAAGTGCCAGAGGCAAGTTATGCTGCCGTGTGCTCGGGGGGCGGTTCCCCGAGTACTGTGGGCACTACTGGCGCCGCGGGGCACTCCCCTGTGAGGGGGGGGAGTGTCCGGGCGCCAGAGAGCGTTGTGTCTGTGTGCTCGGGGGGCGGTCCCCCGAGTACAGTGTGTTCTGCGGGCACTGCAGGGCACTCCCCTGTGAGGGGGGGGAGTGTCCCGGTGTCGGGATCAGTGTCCGGCAATGGCGCCGTGGGAGGAGCTGGGGTGCGCTCGGTGGGGCAGCCCCAGACTCAGGAGGCACCATTGATCATTCAGAAGGAGGAGCCATCATCATCATCATCAGCAGCAGCAGCAGCCAAGCCGGAAATTAAGCCAGCGGTACTACAAATCCCAGCCAGCCCAGAATCAGTTAGGCAGGGTATGAGTGAGAATGCTGAGTGTAGTAGTGTTGTGGATGAGAGGAGTGTCAGTGGAGTGAATGTTGGTGGGAGTAGTGGTATGAATGGGAAAAAGGATGATGTGAGTGGTGGTGTGAATGGTGGTTCTGGGTCTGGGTCTGGGTCTGGCCCGGCTGCCCCCCGGCAGTGACTGCTCCTAGGAGCTATGCTAATGTCGCTGCCGGGGGTCCAGGGGGATCCCCGTCTCCGTCCGTCCCCGGGGGTTACTTGCAACAGCGCCTCCTGGAGGCTCTGCGTAGGGGAGACAGGTCGATCCAGGTAGAGGGAAGGGGTGAGGTCGACCTGTCTTTCTGGATAGAGAGGCACGGTTTGGGGGCTTTCCGAGAGCAGAATGGGGAGGTGGTCTGGTCCCTCCCGACAACCGGGCAGGACAATAACCGCAGGAATGTGGTCCGTCTGATTTGGAGGGGTGAGGATGCGTGCCCACCTCGCGCTAAAGTGGTTGAGCTCCTCCTCCAGATGGAATTCAGGGCGAGTGACATCTTTGCCCTGATCCACCCCTACGGTACGTCCGAGTTTGACGTCAGTTTCGTTCGGCCAGAGGGTCTCGAACTCTTCTGGTCAAACTACGAGGTGGCGAAGAACGAGCCCGGCTGGCGGGATTTTGCCGTAAAGGCAATTTCCCGTCAGAACTCGGTCAAGAAGGTGACCGTTTTGACCCGTAACGAGTCACTTTCTTGTTACGACATCATGACCTGGCTCGGTCGGTATGGGGATGTGACGGACATGCCCAAGAAAAACATTGATGAGCACGGGATCTGGTCCGGGGCCTGGACGTTTTCCGTCAAACTCAGGCGTTCAGGGAGTACTGTTGCCCACATTCCGTCAGCCGCCTTCCTTGGACGTGACAGGATCCAGGTCTTCTACCAGGGGCAGCCTAAGGTCTGTCACAGGTGCGGTAGCCCCACCCATTTTAGCGCAGCTTGTACTGTACAGGTCTGTGCTTTGTGTGGTGGGGTGGGTCATCTGGCCGCATCCTGTAGGCAGATCCGCTGCCATCTGTGTGGTGTCCTCGGGCACCCTTTCAGCCGTTGTCCTAGCGCCTTCGCCCGTGCGGCGGCCGCTCCGGCTGGGGAGAGCTGTGAAGTTGCCTCGGCTGGAGAGGGTACGAGCAGGGATGGGGGCGCACCAGGGCTAGTGAGGAAGAAGGGCCCCGCCAAACTAAGGCGGGAGGAAAATCGGAGGAGGAGTAGGGAGCAGGAGAGTGCCCAAGTGACGGGGGTAGCTCCGGCCCCTGCTCCTGAAGCTGGCCCTGAAATGACTGAAGCCCTGGAGGAGGACGTGCTGGATGAGGAGGTCAGGAGACTGGGCGAAGAGGAAGGCAATATGGCCGACTCTTCCGATTCCTCCCACTATGAAAGTGTGGATGAGGAGAGTGTAGAGAAGGCCAAAAAGAAAGACAAGGGCAAAAGGAAAGGGAGAAAGAAGAGGTCCAAGCCCTCTCTCCCTCGTACTGCGGGCCGGGTCCAAAGCGGAAGCCTGACTGCCCCCCCTCTGGTTGACCTGTCAAACCGGTACCTCGTCCTTGATAACATCTCCTCCCCCTCCTTGGAGGGGGAAGGTGAGGGCGAGGTGCCTAGGGAGAGAGAGCCTCTGGGGGGAACTGGGCCCTGTCCTGTTGAGGCACCTTCCTCAGAGGGCAGGGCTAGACCGGGGTCGGACGGAGACGGGGACCATATGGACCAGAGTGAGTCCAAAAAAAGGGGTAAAAGCGGTCCTGCCCTTTCTTCTTCTTCTGGGGATGAGGGCACGAAGAAGAAGGGGAAGAAGAAATAAAGGTGAGGCCATCTAACTTAATCACCCATGATGGCGGCACTCACCCCATTGACGCTGGCATCCATTAACTGTGCCAGCATAAAGTCTGATACGGCTAGATTCGCAGCCTTTGATTTTCTCGGCCGTGTTGAAGCCGACATTTTGTATCTGCAAGAGACCAGGTTGTCAGATTCAGCCTCCCTGGTAAAAGCCAGAAGAGAGTGGAGGTGCGGTCCCTCCCACTGGTCTCTTGCGGCTGAGCCGTATAGTGGGGTGGCGGTCCTTTTTACCGCTCCGGTTGAATGCCGACGGGTTATTGAGTTAGAAATGGGGAGGTGCCTGATCTTAGATGTCCTCATGAAGGGGCAAGAGCTCCGGCTCATTAACATCTACGCCCCACAAACCAAGTGGGGCCGCAAAGATCTCTTTATGAGGATTAAGCCCTTCCTTTTTACTAGCCGGCAAGTGATTTTTGGAGGGGACTTCAATAATGTCACGAGGTCCCAAGATAGGAGAGGTTCCAATGGTCCGCTGGCTTACGATAGCGTGGCCCTCAATAATATAGTTAGGGAAGCTCGCCTAGAGGACGCCCACATCCGGAGCCCCTCAGGCCACGTGGGTTTCACCTATCATCGAGGTAGCTGCAGGTCTAGGATAGACAGGTTTTATTTAAAGGAGGAAGCCGTCTCTTCCGCAGTGTCCGTGGTTGAGGTGGAATTCTCCGATCACTGTATGATTTTGTTTTCCTTGAATGTTTCAGAGACCCCCCGGATGGGTAAAGGTTATTGGAAGCTGAATTCGTCCCTCCTGGAGGAAGCGGAGATAAGACAGTCCTTTGAGGACTTTCTTCAGAGTCAGGTACCTTTACTGGACTTTTGTAGTAGTAAGTCAGAGTGGTGGGAGATATTCAAGAAGCGGGTTGCGGGGTTCTTCCGCCAGCTCTCGAGCCTCAGGTCCCTGAATAGGTACCGCCTGTATCGGGGTCTGAGGAGGAAACTCGAGCTCCTTGTCTCGACTGGAGGTAGCCGGGAGGATATCTCCAGAGTGAAATCCTTGCTGATGGGGTGTCAGTACGATAGGCACGCATCTTTGGTTTTTGAGAGGGATTACGGGAGGTACCGCTCGCCCGACCCTTACAAGAACTGTAAGATGTCAGTGAGTAGTAAAGTGGTCTCAGGACTGATTGATAGTACGGGATCTCTGAATCGGTCCAGATCAGGGATCCTGGAGGTCGTCAGATCCTTCTACTCGCACCTCTTGGGAAGGAAGGATCTAAATCGAGACGGGATGTCGGCTTTCCTGGCTGAAACTATTCCTGAGCCAGGGGTAGACCCCTCTCTTGATGTTTTGGCAGAAGAAATCAGGGAAGAGGAAGTGAGACTGGCGATCGAGGGGCTCGCCCCCAAGAAGTCGCCAGGCCCGGATGGCTTAACATCCGAGTGGTACAGGACCTTTAAGGAGTCTTTAGCTCCCCTCTTGACTGAGGTATTCAATGAGTGTCTCTCCTCGGGCACTCTACCAAAGTCAATGAGGAGGTCAGCCCTGATTCTTCTGTCAAAGGGTAAAGATCCTAGCCGGATTGAGAATTGGAGGCCCATAGCTCTTCTCAATACGGACCGGAAGCTTCTGGCCAAGATACTGTTTAATCGGTTGGTGAAGTTTGCACCCCGGCTCCTTTCGGGGGCCCAGCACTGCTCTGTTCCGGGCCGAAGCACCTTAAGTGCTGTCCTCAGTGTCAGGGAGGCAGTGGAGCGGAGTAGTGCGGGTCTCTGGAAGGGGTACATGCTGTCCTTGGATCAGGCCAAAGCATTTGATCGGGTGAACCACGAATACCTCTGGTCCGTCCTCCTGAGATATGGCTTACCGAGTACTTTTGTGAATTGGCTTGTCACCTTATATGCAGGGGCAGAGAGTTTCCCGCTGGTGAACGGTTGGTCTGGCCGCTCTTTTGAGGTGGGGTCCGGAGTCCGTCAGGGTTGTCCTTTGAGCCCGCTGTTATACGTGTTCGCAATCGATCCCTTCGTCCGGAGGGTAGATTGTGGGCCGTTGGCGGGAGTCGGGATGACTCTGGCGGAGCCGGATGTCGCCCAGAGAGTGGTGGCGTACGCTGATGATGTCACTATTTTCGTCTCCTCACGGGAGGAGGTCGATGTGGTGATGTCAGAGGTGGACCGCTACTCGGAGGCATCCGGGTCCAAGATCAACCGGGATAAGTGTGAAAGTCTCTGGCTGGGAGGGGGAGATCCCACGTTTGATCTCCCTGACACCCTTCCAGGGCTCCAAGAGTCAGCAAAAATTCTGGGCATCACATTCGGCCAGGATGATTATCCCACCAAAAACTGGGATGGTAAGCTCCAGGATGCCACTCAGAGGGTGAACCAGTGGAAGGGTTGGTCTATGACCCTCAGGGAAAGGGTACACCTGATCAAATCGTACCTGCTCCCCTTGTTTATCTATCTGGGCAGTGTATGTATCTTACCAGAGGCTTACTACACTAGGGTCTACAGCCTGTTTTTCCAACTGTTATGGGGGAACAGGTTGAACCTAGTCAAGAGGGAGGTTACGTACCGCACGAGGAGACTAGGGGGTTTATCTATGGTAAACCCCGTGGTGTTCTTAACGAACACCTTCTTGAAAGCCAACATTGCAAACCTCTGGAAAGAGAGGGCTCCTCCGTGGGTACTCTCCTGCAAGGAGTGGTTTCGGCCTTTCTTCCAGGAATGGGAGACAGGAGGGCAAGTGAAGGACCTCCGTACACCACATGGATATCTTCCGGCTTACGCTACCCCGACTCTGAAGGCGATACGTCGGTGGGGTCTGGGAGTGTGGGAGATCAGGACCCAGTCAAGGCAGTTCCTTGACAAACGGGTTCTGTTGACCCACTTCCAGAAGCCTCTGGCGCTCAGGGACTGCCCAGGTCGGGATCTGAGGGAGGGGTTGTATCTTTTAAACATGAAAAGGATCCCCCAGAAGTTTTGGGACTTGGCCTGGCGCTGCTTTCAGGGGAAGCTATGTGTAAGGGACAACCTGAAGTACAGGAACTCTGATGACCGGGGATGTCCCCGAGAAGAGTGTGGGGACACGCTGGAAAGCATGGACCACTTCCTGCTTCATTGTCCCTTTAACATAGGGGTCTACAACAGGGTGGGCGCTTCCATCGGCTGGAGTCAACTTGCCGGCCTTGCCTATCCGGAGTGGGCTTATGGGGCATTCAGGAACCTGGGTGGCCGAGATCGGGGCACTTTATTTTTAGTCAGTTTAGTGGTTAGGTACTACACGTGGAACGCACGGTGCTTAGTGTCGACCCAACAGAAAATCCTCTCCGAGGTGGAGGTCTGTAGGAACATCACTGGTGACCTCGGGAAGATCAGGTCTTTGGAGTATGGCAGTCTTGGTACCAGTAGGGCTTCTCTCCTGTGGAGAGGTTTCTCATTTCATGTGCCCTAGGTACTAAACCTTTTGGGTAGAGTACCTTTTATTTTTGGTTAGGGGCAGTGTTATAGGGGTAGAGATAGGGTGAGGGTAGGGTCAGATTTATTGTAGGGATAGAATTAGGGAGAATTGTAGGGGGAGTTAGGGAAAGAGTATAAAATGATTTATGTATCAGGTCTGCCATCCTTCTCCCTGGTGGTGGGCTGATGCATGTGCACATTAGCTTTTTGTTTTGTTTTCAATTTACATGGTATGAAGGGCTTACAGGCAACCAAACTTGGGCCTAAAGGGGGTGGTGGTTCAGAATGTATAAGTTTGTATATAAGTTGGTTGGGAGGAGTGTTAGGTGGGGAGGGTGTATTTGTGGGTGGTGGTTTTGTGGTGTTTTGGGGTCCTGACATGGGTCAGTTAAGGACTGGACTTTGTGAACTGTATGGACGGTATGGACTCTGACCCATGTACAGGAGGGGTGGTGTGGGTGAGGGGACAGTTTTAGTGTAGGTGTTTTCCGTTGTTTTCTGTAGTATATTTTTGTGTATTTTCAGTAAGTTTTGTATTGTGTTTTGTATATATTGGGTTTTGTATTTATATTGTTTTATATTATATAGTGTATAGTGCAGTCGGGCCAGTAGTTAAGTAGTGTCATATGTGTTTATGTGTATGTATATGTGTGCGTTTATGTGTATATACATGTGTATGTATATATATATATATGTATGTATGTGTATGCTTGCGTATATGCATGTATACATGTTTGTGTATAAAATTTTATATTTTATTTTTTCCTCCTTGGGGGGGCTGCTCCCCTCCGGTGTCTCTGTTCTCCTCGCTTCCGGCTTCGCGGTCTCGCTTTTCGGCGGTGTTGTCCTTTTCTTCGGTTGTGGCTTGCTCTTTTTGGGTCCGGCTCTCGCCGGTTTCTGGGCCGCGCGCAGATCCTCTCTGGCCGTCCTCGGCTCCTTGCCGTGCTGGGCGTGCTTCGCGGGCCTTGCGGCCGTGCGGGGGCGGTGCGTGGGGCTGGGCTCTTTGGGCCCTCTCTCCGGCCACGTCTCCGCGCTGCTTTTCCCTGCCCTTCTTTCACCGGTGGATCTCTGGCTGTGAGGCAGAGTGTTATTTATTAGCAAGTTGTGCTGAAATATTTTTTTTTTTTTTTTTTTACTTATTTTATTTTATTTTATTTTTTTTTTTTTTTTCCCCCTGGGTAAGGGTCATTTTTGAGTTACAGCCAAGTTGTGCTACCTTTTATGTTCCTTTTCTTTTGTTTTATAGCCAAGTCGTGCTTATTTTATGTTTTATATATTTTTATAAGCCAAGTTGGGCTATTTTTATGTTCTTTTTGGAATGCGTGTTTGAGTGTGATATTTAGTTTTTTGGTATGTGAAAAAAGTAAAAGTGTATTTTAGTAAATTTGGGCTGGCCGGTTAGGCAGAATTTGTTTTTGCAATTTTATTTATGTTATGTTTGTTATAGCTGGTTAAGCTTGTTTTTGTTTAATATTTTGTATCTGATTTGTTTTGCATTTTTATAATAAAAAGAGTTGCTGCTCCCAGCAGGGTGTGTGCGGGTGTGTCTCCTGAGACTTCCAGCAGAGCAGAGCCAAGCAGAGTTTTCCAACAAGCTTTCCCCAGGTTTGTGGCAGATTCCTGGGGAAGAAGCTCCTGCAATGGAGCCTCGTGGCTCCACTCCCCGTTCCAGGCTGGCGGGAAGTGGAGTGAAAACTTCGACAGCCATTGTTCCGGCCGGGAGAAGATCGGGCAGAGTCTGCAGCAATGCAGGCTCTGCTACCCAGGCTACGGATGCCAGCCAGAGATCCACTGGTGGAAGAAAGGCAAGGAAAAGCAGTGTGGAGATGTGGTCGGAGAGTGGGCCCGGCGAGTCCAGTTCCACGTACTGCTCCCGCATGGCCGCAAGGTTTGCGGAGTACGAGCAGCGCGGCAAGGAGCTGAAGATGGCCAGAGAGGATCTGCGTGCGACCCAGAGTCTGATGAGTACCGGATCCAGAAAGAGCAAGCCAGAACTGAAGAAGAGGATAACATCGCTGAAAGGCGAGATTGTGAGGCTGGAGGCGAGGAGAGCGGAGATACTGGAGGGGAGCGGACTCTTCAAGGAGAAGCTGATCAACAGCAATCGGTTTGCTGCCACGAAATCCCCAGGTAAGGTGGAGGTGGATGATGGGGAGAGTAGTGGCGGCGAAGATAGTGAGGATGGTGGTGAAGAGGAGAAGATGGAGGAAAGTGTGGGAGTTGTAGCTACTCCAGGTGACACCCAGACCCAGGACAGCTACATTGAGGCTGGACAGGTGGCACTTCCGCCAAGCGAGAGTGAGGAGGATGACGTGGAGGGTGAGGCTGGGGGTCTGCTGAGGGCAATTGTGATGCAGGAGTCCCCAGCCCACCTCCAGAATTTCACCTTTGGGGACGAGGAATGTGAAGATGTGGTGGTCAAGCAGAGGTCCAAGAAAAGGAAGACAAAGGAGACGGTACAATATGTATTTGTCCCCTTCCAGCAGTCTGGGCCAGCTGCAAAGCTGGTTCAGGCTGCGGGCTCCCCCAAACTGCCAGACCCCGTTCCTGTGGTGGAGCGGGGCCAGCACGGGGAGTACAGTAAGGCGTCAGGAAAGGCTAAGGGCGCAATAGTTGTGAAGCCCACCCATCCTGTCGGTAGGGAAGGGCAGGATGGGCACATGCCGGGCAGCTCTGGCACTGCAGGACCGCCCCAGGGTGGCAGGGGGCGTGTCCAAGTGCCAGAGGCAAGTTATGCTGCCGTGTGCTCGGGGGGCGGTTCCCCGAGTACTGTGGGCACTACTGGCGCCGCGGGGCACTCCCCTGTGAGGGGGGGGAGTGTCCGGGCGCCAGAGAGCGTTGTGTCTGTGTGCTCGGGGGGCGGTCCCCCGAGTACAGTGTGTTCTGCGGGCACTGCAGGGCACTCCCCTGTGAGGGGGGGGAGTGTCCCGGTGTCGGGATCAGTGTCCGGCAATGGCGCCGTGGGAGGAGCTGGGGTGCGCTCGGTGGGGCAGCCCCAGACTCAGGAGGCACCATTGATCATTCAGAAGGAGGAGCCATCATCATCATCAGCAGCAGCAGCAGCCAAGCCGGAAATTAAGCCAGCGGTACTACAAATCCCAGCCAGCCCAGAATCAGTTAGGCAGGGTATGAGTGAGAATGCTGAGTGTAGTAGTGTTGTGGATGAGAGGAGTGTCAGTGGAGTGAATGTTGGTGGGAGTAGTGGTATGAATGGGAAAAAGGATGATGTGAGTGGTGGTGTGAGTGGTGGTGTGAATGGTGGTTCTGGGTCTGGGTCTGGGTCTGGCCCGGCTGCCCCCCCGGCAGTGACTGCTCCTAGGAGCTATGCTAATGTCGCTGCCGGGGGTCCAGGGGGATCCCCGTCTCCGTCCGTCCCCGGGGGTTACTTGCAACAGCGCCTCCTGGAGGCTCTGCGTAGGGGAGACAGGTCGATCCAGGTAGAGGGAAGGGGTGAGGTCGACCTGTCTTTCTGGATAGAGAGGCACGGTTTGGGGGCTTTCCGAGAGCAGAATGGGGAGGTGGTCTGGTCCCTCCCGACAACCGGGCAGGACAATAACCGCAGGAATGTGGTCCGTCTGATTTGGAGGGGTGAGGATGCGTGCCCACCTCGCGCTAAAGTGGTTGAGCTCCTCCTCCAGATGGAATTCAGGGCGAGTGACATCTTTGCCCTGATCCACCCCTACGGTACGTCCGAGTTTGACGTCAGTTTCGTTCGGCCAGAGGGTCTCGAACTCTTCTGGTCAAACTACGAGGTGGCGAAGAACGAGCCCGGCTGGCGGGATTTTGCCGTAAAGGCAATTTCCCGTCAGAACTCGGTCAAGAAGGTGACCGTTTTGACCCGTAACGAGTCACTTTCTTGTTACGACATCATGACCTGGCTCGGTCGGTATGGGGATGTGACGGACATGCCCAAGAAAAACATTGATGAGCACGGGATCTGGTCCGGGGCCTGGACGTTTTCCGTCAAACTCAGGCGTTCAGGGAGTACGGTTGCCCACATTCCGTCAGCCGCCTTCCTTGGACGTGACAGGATCCAGGTCTTCTACCAGGGGCAGCCTAAGGTCTGTCACAGGTGCGGTAGCCCCACCCATTTTAGCGCAGCTTGTACTGTACAGGTCTGTGCTTTGTGTGGTGGGGTGGGTCATCTGGCCGCATCCTGTAGGCAGATCCGCTGCCATCTGTGTGGTGTCCTCGGGCACCCTTTCAGCCGTTGTCCTAGCGCCTTCGCCCGTGCAGCGGCCGCTCCGGCTGGGGAGAGCTGTGAAGTTGCCTCGGCTGGAGAGGGTACGAGCAGGGATGGGGGCGCACCAGGGCTAGTGAGGAAGAAGGGCCCCGCCAAACTAAGGCGGGAGGAAAATCGGAGGAGGAGTAGGGAGCAGGAGAGTGCCCAAGTGACGGGGGTAGCTCCGGCCCCTGCTCCTGAAGCTGGCCCTGAAATGACTGAAGCCCTGGAGGAGGACGTGCTGGATGAGGAGGTCAGGAGACTGGGCGAAGAGGAAGGCAATATGGCCGACTCTTCCGATTCCTCCCACTATGAAAGTGTGGATGAGGAGAGTGTAGAGAAGGCCAAAAAGAAAGACAAGGGCAAAAGGAAAGGGAGAAAGAAGAGGTCCAAGCCCTCTCTCCCTCGTACTGCGGGCCGGGTCCAAAGCGGAAGCCTGACTGCCCCCCCTCTGGTTGACCTGTCAAACCGGTACCTCGTCCTTGATAACATCTCCTCCCCCTCCTTGGAGGGGGAAGGTGAGGGCGAGGTGCCTAGGGAGAGAGAGCCTCTGGGGGGTTGGACGGAGACGGGGTCGGACGGAGACGGGGACCATATGGACCAGAGTGAGTCCAAAAAAAGGGGTAAAAGCGGTCCTGCCCTTTCTTCTTCTGGGGATGAGGGCACGAAGAAGGGGAAGAAGAAATAAAGGTGAGGCCGTCTAACTTAATCACCCATGATGGCGGCACTCACCCCATTGACGCTGGCATCCATTAACTGTGCCAGCATAAAGTCTGATACGGCTAGATTCGCAGCCTTTGATTTTCTCGGCCGTGTTGAAGCCGACATTTTGTATCTGCAAGAGACCAGGTTGTCAGATCTAGCCTCCCTGGTAAAAGCCAGAAGAGAGTGGAGGCGCGGGCCCTCCCACTGGTCTCTTGCGGCTGAGCCGTATAGTGGGGTGGCGGTCCTTTTTACCGCTCCGGTTGAATGCCGACGGGTTATTGAGTTAGAAATGGGGAGGTGCCTGATCTTAGATGTCCTCATGAAGGGGCAAGAGCTCCGGCTCATTAACATCTACGCCCCACAAACCAAGTGGGGCCGCAAAGATCTCTTTATGAGGATTAAGCCCTTCCTTTTTACTAGCCGGCAAGTGATTTTTGGAGGGGACTTCAATAATGTCACGAGGTCCCAAGATAGGAAAGGTTCCAATGGTCCGCTGGCTTACGATAGCGTGGCCCTCAATAATATAGTTAGGGAAGCTCGCCTAGAGGATGCCCACATCCGGAGCCCCTCAGGCCACGTGGGTTTCACCTATCATCGAGGTAGCTGCAGGTCTAGGATAGACAGGTTTTATTTAAAGGAGGAAGCCGTCTCTTCCGCAGTGTCCGTGGTTGAGGTGGAATTCTCCGATCACTGTATGATTTTGTTTTCCTTGAATGTTTCAGAGACCCCCCGGATGGGTAAAGGTTATTGGAAGCTGAATTCGTCCCTCCTGGAGGAAGCGGAGATAAGACAGTCCTTTGAGGATTTTCTTCAGAGTCAGGTACCTTTACTGGACTTTTGTAGTAGTAAGTCAGAGTGGTGGGAGATATTCAAGAAGCGGGTTGCGGGGTTCTTCCGCCAGCTCTCGAGCCTCAGGTCCCTGAATAGGTACCGCCTGTATCAGGGTCTGAGGAGGAAACTCGAGCTCCTTGTCTCGACTGGAGGTAGCCGGGAGGATATCTCCAGAGTGAAATCCTTGCTGACGGGGTGTCAGTACGATAGGCACGCATCTTTGGTTTTTGAGAGGGATTACGGGAGGTACCGCTCGCCCGACCCTTACAAGAACTGTAAGATGTCAGTGAGTAGTAAAGTGGTCTCAGGACTGATTGATAGTACGGGATCTCTGAATCGGTCCAGATCAGGGATCCTGGATGTCGTCAGATCCTTCTACTCTTCACCTCTTGGGAAGGAAGGATCTAGATCGAGACAGGATGTCGGCTTTCCTGGCTGAAACTATTTCTGAGCCAGGGGTAGACCCCTCTCTTGATGTTTTGGCAGAAGAAATCAGGGAAGAGGAAGTGAGACTGGCGATCGAGGGGCTCGCCCCCAAGAAGTCGCCAGGTCCGGATGGCTTAACATCCGAGTGGTACAGGACCTTTAAGGAGTCTTTAGCTCCCCTCTTGACTGAGGTATTCAATGAGTGTCTCTCCTCGGGCACTCTACCAAAGTCAATGAGGAGGTCAGCCCTGATTCTTCTGTCAAAGGGTAAAGATCCTAGCCGGATTGAGAATTGGAGGCCCATAGCTCTCCTCAATACGGACAGGAAGCTTCTGGCCAAGATACTGTTTAATCGGTTGGTGAAATTTGCACCCCGGCTCCTTTCGGGGGCCCAGCACTGCTCTGTTCCAGGCCGAAGCACCTTAAGTGCTGTCCTCAGTGTCAGGGAGGCAGTGGAGCGGAGTAGTGCGGGTCTCTGGAAGGGGTACATGCTGTCCTTGGATCAGGCCAAAGCATTTGATCGGGTGAACCACGAGTACCTCTGGCCCGTCCTCCTGAGATATGGCTTACCGAGTACTTTTGTGAATTGGCTTGTCACCTTATATGCAGGGGCAGAGAGTTTCCCGCTGGTGAACGGTTGGTCTGGCCGCTCTTTTGAGGTGGGGTCCGGAGTCCGTCAGGGTTGTCCTTTGAGCCCGCTGTTATACGTGTTCGCAATCGATCCCTTCGTCCGGAGGGTAGATTGTGGGCCGTTGGCGGGAGTCGCGATGACTCTGGCGGAGCCGGATGTCGCCCAGAGAGTAGTGGCGTACGCTGATGATGTCACTATTTTCGTCTCCTCACGGGAGGAGGTCGATGTGGTGATGTCAGAGGTGGACCGCTACTCGGAGGCATCCGGGTCCAAGATCAACCGGGATAAGTGTGAAAGTCTCTGGCTGGGAGGGGGAGATCCCACGTTTGATCTCCCTGACACCCTTCCAGGGCTCCAAGAGTCAGCAAAAATTCTGGGCATCACATTCGGCCAGGATGATTATCCCACCAAAAACTGGGACGGTAAGCTCCAGGATGCCACTCAGAGGGTGAACCAGTGGAAGGGTTGGTCTATGACCCTCAGGGAAAGGGTACACCTGATCAAATCGTACCTGCTCCCCTTGTTTATCTATCTGGGCAGTGTATGTATCTTACCAGAGGCTTACTACACTAGGGTCTACAGCCTGTTTTTCCAACTGTTATGGGGGAACAGGTTGAACCTAGTCAAGAGGGAGGTTACGTACCGCACGAGGAGACTAGGGGGTTTATCTACGGTAAACCCCGTGGTGTTCTTAACGAACACCTTCTTGAAAGCCAACATTGCAAACCTCTGGAAAGAGAGGGCTCCTCCGTGGGTACTCTCCTGCAAGGAGTGGTTTCGGCCTTTCTTCCAGGAATGGGAGACAGGAGGGCAAGTGAAGGACCTCCGTACGCCCCATGGATATCTTCCGGCTTACGCTACCCCGACTCTGAAGGCGATACGTCGGTGGGGTCTGGGAGTGTGGGAGATCAGGACCCAGTCAAGGCAGTTCCTTGACAAACGGGTTCTGTTGACCCACTTCCAGAAGCCTCTGGCGCTCAGGGACTGCCCAGGTCGGGATCTGAGGGAGGGGTTGTATCTTTTAAACATGAAAAGGATCCCCCAGAAGTTTTGGGACTTGGCCTGGGGCTGCTTTCAGGGGAAGCTATGTGTAAAGGACAACCTGAAGTACAGGAACTCTGATGACCGGGGATGTCCCCGAGAAGAGTGCGGGGACACGCTGGAAAGCATGGACCACTTCCTGCTTCATTGTCCCTTTAACATAGGGGTCTACAACAGGGTGGGCGCTTCCATCGGCTGGAGTCAACTTGCCGGCCTTGCCTATCCGGAGTGGGCTTATGGGGCATTCAGGAACCTGGGTGACCGAGATCGGGGCACTTTATTTTTAGTCAGTTTAGTGGTTAGGTACTACACGTGGAACGCACGGTGCTTAGTGTCGACCCAACAGAAAATCCTCTCCGAGGTGGAGGTCTGTAGGAACATCACCGGTGACCTCGGGAAGATCAGGTCTTTGGAGTATGGCAGTCTTGGTACCAGTAGGGCTTCTCTCCTGTGGAGAGGTTTCTCATTTCATGTGCCCTAGGTACTAAACCTTTTGGGTAGAGTCCCTTTTATTTTTGGTTAGGGGCAGTGTTATAAGGGTAGAGATAGGGTGAGGGTAGGGTCAGATTTATTGTAGGGATAGAATTAGGGAGAATTGTAGGGGGAGTTAGGGAAAGAGTATAAAATGATTTATGTATCAGGTCTGCCATCCTTCTCCCTGGTGGTGGGCTGATGCATGTGCACATTAGCTTTTTGTTTTGTTTTCAATTTACATGGTATGAAGGGCTTACAGGCAACCAAACTTGGGCCTAAAGGGGGTGGTGGTTCAGAATGTATAAGTTTGTATATAAGTTGGTTGGGAGGATTGTTAGGTGGGGAGGGTGTATTTGTGGGTGGTGGTTTTGTGGTGTTTTGGGGACCTGACATGGGTCAGTTAAGGACTGGACTTTGAGAACTGTATGGACGGTATGGACTCTGACCCATGTACAGGAGGGGTGGTGTGGGTGAGGGGACAGTTTTAGTGTAGGTGTTTTTCTGTTGTTTTTTGTAGTGTATTAACTATATTTTTGTACATTTTCTGTGATTTTGTATATATTGTGTTTTGTATATATTGTGTTTTGTATTTATATTGTTTTATATTATATAGTGTATAGTGGCAGTCGGGCCAGTAAAAATGAAAAAAAAAAGCGGTGTCATATGTGTATGTATATGTATATATATATATATATGTATATATATGTATATATATATATGTGTGTGTGTGTTTGATTGTGTATATGCATGTACACATGTTTGTGTATATTTTTTAATTTATTTTATTTTATTTTTTTTCCCTCCTTCAGGGAGCTGCTCCCCTCCGGTGTCTCTGCTCTCCTCGCCTCCGGCATCGCGGTTTCGCTTTTCGGCGGTGTTGTCCTTTTCTTCAGTTCTGGCTTGCTCTTTTTGGGTCCGGTTTCTGGGTTGCGCGTGGATCCTCTCTGGCCGTCCTCGGCTCCTTGCCGTGCTGGGCATGCTTTGCGGGCCTTGCGGCTGTGCGGGGGCAGTGCGTGGGACTGGGCTTTTTGGGCCCTCTCTCCGGCCGCGTCTCCGTGCTGCTTTTCCTTGCCCTTCTTTCACCGGTGGATCTCTGGCTGGGAGGCAGAGCGTAGTTTTTTCACAAGTTGTGCTGAGCAATTTATTTATATATTATTATTATTCTTTTTTTTTTTTTTTTTTTTCTTCCCCCCCGTGGTAAGGGTAATTTTTATGTTATAGCCAAGTTGTGCTACTTTTATGTTCCTTTTCATTTGGTTTGTTTTTATAGCCAAGTTGTGCTGAATTTTATGTTTATATATTTATTTATTTATTTATTTATTTTTTTTATAAGCCAAGTTGGGCTCTTTTTTTATTTTTTTATTTTAATGTTTTTTTTTAAAAGAAAATGAATGCGTGTTTGTGTGTGTTATTTTGGTATGGGGAAAAAGTAAAAGTGTATTTTAGTAAATTTGGGCTGGCCGGTTAGGCAGAATTTGTTTTTGCAATTTTATTTATGTTATGTTTTTTATAGCTGGTTAAGCTTGTTTTTGTTTAATGTTTTGTATCTGATTTGTTTTGCATTTTTATAATAAAAAGAGTTACAGCTCCCAGCAGATCTTTCTTACTTGTATATGTAAGGATTTGCTTTATCTGTATTACCGCATATACTCGAGTATAAGCCGACCCGAGTATAAGCCGAGACCCCTAATTTCAACCCAAAATCCCAGGAAAAGTTATTGACTCGAGTATATGCCTAGGGTGGGAAATACCTCATCCCCCCCTGTCATCATCCAGACCCGTCATTAACATCCTCATCATCATCCCCTTGTCATCATCCCACACATCCCCCCTTCATCATCCCCTTATCATCCCACACATCCCCCCTTCATCATCCCCTTATCATCCCACACATCCCCCCTTCATCATCCCCTTGTCATCATCCCACACATCCCCCCTTCATCATCCCCTTATCATCCCACACATCCCCCTTCATCATCCCCTTCATCATCCCCTTATCATCCCACACATCCCCCCTTCATCATCCCCTTATCATCCCGCACATCCCCCCTTCAATCCCCTTATCATCCCACACATCCCCCCTTCATCATCCCCTTGTAATCATCCCACACCCCCCCCTTCATCATCCCCTTGTCATCATCCCCACCTCCCTTCATCATCCCCACACCCCCCCTTCATCATCCTCTTCTCATCATTCGCCCTCAGTGGTCTTCAACCTGCGGACCTCCAGAGGTTTCAAAACTACAACTCCCAGCAAGCCCGGGCAGCCATCGGCTGTCCGGGCTTGCTGGGAGTTGTAGTTTTGAAACCTCCGGAGGTCCGCAGGTTGAAGACCACTGCGGCCTTCAACATCATCCAGCCCCCTCTCACCCCCTTTAGTTCTGAGTACTCACCTCCGCTCGGCGCTGGTCCGGTCCTGCAGGGCTGTCCGGAGAGGAGGTGGTCCGGTGGGATAGTGGTTCCGGGCTGCTATCTTCACCGGGGGCGCCTCTTCTCCGCGCTTCCGGCCCGTAATAGAGGCGTTGCCTTGACAACGACGCAGAAGTACGTTGGCAATGAACGCACCTCTGCGTCGTTGTCAAGGCAACGTGACTATTCTGAGGCCGGGCCCGAAGCGCTTTGAAGAGGCGCCCCCGGTGAAGATAGCAGCCCGGAACCACTATCCCACCGGACCACCTCCTCACCGGACAGCCCTGCAGGAACGGACCAGCGCCGAGCGGAGGTGAGTACTCAGAACTAAAGGGGGTGAGAGGGGGCTGGATGATGTTGAAGGCCGCAGTGGTCTTCAACCTGCGGACCTCCGGAGGTTTCAAAACTACAACTCCCAGCAAGCCCGGACAGCCGATGGCTGCCCGGGCTTGCTGGGAGTTGTAGTTTTGAAACCTCTGGAAGTCCGCAGGTTGAAGACCACTGCGGGTGGGGGAGTTCACTCGAGTATAAGCCGAGGGGGGTGTTTTCAGCACGAAAAATCGTGCTGAAAAACTCGGCTTATACTCGAGTATATACGGTAGTTTTCTACTTATTTTTCTTTAATCCTCACTTTTTCCTATTTTTGGATGACATTTTGGGGCCTTTAGAACCAATTACCAGGTTACCATAGAGTTCTGGTCTCAACATACAATGGTCGTCCCGGAACCGATTAATATTGTAACTTGAGGGATCACTGTATTTACTTAGTTCAAGAACATAAATATCCAACAATCCATAAATATTTTGCTCAGAACCGTTTTTAACCCCTTCACTTCATCACTGTCCGACACTCATCCCCTATTTTTTAAATACCCAGAGCGTTGTGCAACCGATAAAAATGATTTTATTGGGCGCTCAAAAGATCAGCCGACATACAAGTGTTCTCTCGTTCCTCAGCTTATCGCTGGCCTTTTTACACAGGCCAGTCATCGAGAAAAATAATTGTTCCTTCCCAGAAACTGAATCCTCTATTTCAGTGGTCTCTAAACTTTAGCCCTCCAAATGCTGCAAACTACAACTTTAAGCATGACCGGACAGCCACACGATGAAAGAAACACATGAGAAAAGTGCTGGGGAAAAAACACACACAAAAACATAGTAAGTTTCTATACAAATAAACATTATTCTTAGTGAAAAAAACACCACTGAAAAATAAATAAACAAAAGGACGGAGGTGAAAAAAAAATATACTGTTAAGTTAAATAAGTCTCATTCACACCATGGATTTCAGAGCAGAATTCCACTTGAAAAATACAGTGCAGCAGCCTCTCATTGGGTGAGATTTATTAAAACCTGTGCAGAATAAAAACTTTAGCCCTCCAAATGCTGCAAAGTACAACTCCATAAATACCAATCAGATCACTCCATTTATTTTTTAGCGTCCTTTTTTGAAAATTAATAAAGCAATCCTATTGGTTGCTCCGAGCAACTTCTCCACTTTTCCTTTGCACGGGTTTTGTTAATCTCCCCCAACTGTCCTCAATACATTTCTGCTGCAACTTTTATTCTATGGAATTTCCGCAGCGGAAAGAATGTACATGTTCATTCTTTCAGCGGAATGCGCTTAGAAATGAATTGATATGGAGACGGCGCATGTCCGATCGGTCCTAGCGCTCTAGATGGAAACTCTGCCCGGAATATCTCTGGACGGAGATTCTGTAGTGTGAATGAGCCCTAAAACCTAAAGGGGTACTTCACCAGAAAACATCTTATCCAAACAGTAGGGGATAAGATGTCTAATTGCTGTTGGGGACCCCAACGACCTCAGCTGTGGCACCCCAGTCATCGGATGCACAGAGCAAACTGGCGACTTCAGCCGTCATGCCCCCTCCATTCACGTCTATGGGAGGAGGCCTGACAGCTGCCGCTGCCGGCCCAGAGATCGCCAGGTCCCCAGCGGCGGGACCCCCATGATCAGACATCATAGATGTTTTCTGGCGGAGTACCCCTTTAAAGCGTCGCTGTCATTTGAATAAACTTTTAAAGTGTCGTCCAGACATGTCAAAAGTTGACACAGCACCAGGTCTCATTCCCGTGACCTGCTGCGATCTTGGGTTACAAGGCAATGAATTGCGCGTCTCACTCCACGGCTGTCCTCACACAGCTCCATATAGGGGGTCAGAACATGACGATGCAAACAGTATTTTCATTATTATTATAATTATTCTTTTTTATATTGTAATAGTAGTAAAAAACATAAAAACTCTATACATTTGGCACGGCTGTAATCATACAGACCCAGAAAATAAAGACAGCACATCATGTGTACTGTGCTGCCAATGTCATAAAAACTGTGTGTTTTTGTTTCTTTTTATAATTTCACCCTACAAATACATTTCTCGTACATTATGGTATGCAAAAAAAATTCAATAAGTAAATAAAAAATCCTTCATCCTGCTATTAATGGCTCTTGGAAGGCAATGAGGCAAAAAAAAAAAACAACACACACACAAACAAAACGCCATCACATAAAATAAAAATATTTGCAGCAGGAAAGAGTTAAACTTGTACATACGCGTTTACCTGACGCATGGAAAGTTCCACTATAGACCAGTGTGCCTCCAGCTGTTGCAAAACTACAACTCCCAGCATGCCCGGACAGCCTTTGGCTGTCCGGGCATGCTGGGAGTTGTAGTTTTGTAACAGCTGGAGGCCTTCTGGTTGGCAGGGCCGCTGCATTGCCGTGGAATGAGATTTGCCATAGAATGAGATGGTCCGCCTCCATCACATCGTATTGGCTCACTCTTGTCACGTGACATATTTAAACGTGACGCATCGATGCGCACAGCAGTGTCAATTTGGAGAGGATCTCCTCACCCTGTGATAGCTGAAGCTGCACGGAGGTCTCATGGCCTCTGTGGCCCGACAGAAGTTCACACATGTACGCAGCTCATACGGCTGCCTCATATACATTTACTGTTGATCCACAGCGCTATCAGGATCCCGATGCCGCTGTCATCAATGTGCGTCCCCGCGAGCGCCCCATGCCCGCAGCTCTACTCCCCGTCCTCCGCCCCCCGCAGCTCTACTCCCCGTCCCCCGCTGCTCTACTCCCCGTCCCGTTAACGCTCAGGGAGCGGGGAACAGAAAGTAGAGCATCGGGCGCAGGTTAAGTTATTCGCGTAGTGCTGCGCATGCGCAGTACTACTTTACCTGCGCCCGATGCTCTACTTTCTGTTCCCCGCTCCCTGAGCGTTAACGGGACGGGGAGTAGAGCAGCGGGGGACGGGGAGTACAGCTGCGGGCATGGGGCGCTCGCGGGGACGCACACTGATGACAGCGCCATCGGGCGTAGGAATCCCCATAGCGATGTGGATCGCTCCCTGAGCGTTCACAGGGGATGGAGAGTAGAGCTGCGTAGGACGGGGAGTAGAGCTGCGGGGGACGGGGAGTAGAGCTGCGGGGGACGGGGAGTAGAGCTGCGGGGGACGGGGAGTAGAGCTGCGGGGGACGGGGAGTAGAGCTGCGGGGGACGGGGAGTAGAGATGCGGGGGACGGGGAGTAGAGATGCGGGGGACGGGGAGTAGAGCTGCGGGGGACGGGGTGTAGAGCTGCGGGCGTGGGGATCCTGATGACAGCGCCATCGGGCATCGGGATCCCGATAGCGCTGTGGATCAACAGTAAATGTATATGAGGCAGCCGTATGAGCTGCGTACATGTGTGAACTTCTGTCGGGCCACAGAGGCCATGAGACCTCCGTGCAGCTTCAGCTATCACAGGGTGAGGAGATCCTCTCCCTGTGATAGCCAAATTGACACTGCTGTGCGCATCGATGCGTGACGTTTAAATATGTCACGTGACAAGAGAGAGCCAATAGGATGTGATGGAGGCGGACCATCTCATTCTATGGCAAATCTCATTCCACGGCAATGCACCGGACCCCAGCTGCACCCCCCTGCAGCAGCCCCCGCACAGAACCGCTGTAAAGCAGTCTCCTGCTCCCAGACTGACGGTCGGGCACTTCCTGAGCCAGAGGGGGCGGCTGCTGCCAGACACGTTTTGTCTTTACACCTGCGGCATGCGGGCCCTGTGATATCAGCGCAGGGGCTGCACTGTCTGCCTGGGATGAGGAGAGCAGAGAGGTCCGGCCCCGCCCCCCTCACTCTATTGGTGGAGCAGGAGCACATGACCTTCTCCACAGACTGACACCAGCTCACCGAGGAAGCCTTCCAATACCTACAGCTGGGTCCTGCCCATCAAAGGAAGTCACTTTCTAGGAGGAGGGGGGTCGTGTGTGCAGGTTGCAATTTGGGGATTATTGGGAGGTCTATAGGCATTATCTCATGCAACAGATGGAGGCACCCTGGTAATGAAACATTGAGATAATGTCTATTTATCGCCATCTCATTATTTCTTAACAAGGGTGCCCCCAGCTGTTCCAAAATTGCAAAACTACAACTCCCAGCATGCCCACACAGCCAAAGGTATGCTGGAAGTTGTAGTTTTGCAACAGCTGTAGGCACCCTATTTGAGAAACGAGTTGGGGGTAAATATACACTATCTCAATGTTTCTCAACAAGTATGCCTCCAGCTGTTACAAAACTACAACTCCCAGAATGCCCAGACAGCCAAAGCCATCTGTCTATCTCATATCTATCAACTATCTATCTATCTATCTAATATCTATCTATCTCATATCTATCTATCTCATATCTATCAACTATCTATCTATCTAATATATATCTCATATCTATCTCATATCTATCTATCTCATATCTATCTATCTATCTCATATTTATCTATCTATCTATCTCATATCTATCTATCTATCTCATATCTATCTATCTCATATCTATCTATCTATCTATCTATCTCATATCTATCTATCTCATATCTATCTATCTCATATCTATCTATCTCATATCTATCTATCTATCTATCTCATATCTATCTATCTATCTCATATCTATCTATCTCATATCTATCTATCTATCTATCTATCTCATATCTATCTATCTATCTCATATCTATCTATCTATCTATGTCATATCTATCTATGTCATATCTATCTATCTCATATCTATCTATCTCATATCTATCTATCTATCTCATATCTATCTATCTATCTATCTCATATCTATCTATCTATCTCATCTTCTATCTATCTCATATCTATCAACTATCTATCTATCTATCTCATATCTATCAACTATCTATCTATCTCATATCTATCTATCTATCTCATATCTATCTATCTCATATCTATCTATCTCATATCTATCTATCTCATATCTATCTCATATCTCATATCGTCCCGGATAGAACGCATTTCTCAGTCCAGATATGCATGCCTGTCTATGGGCAGAGTAAAACGGTGTACAGCTTAGGACTGTGTGGGGGCCGAGGAGCAGGGGGTTTAGCTCCTGGCATGGACTCTTTGTTTTGGGATATTTCTTGGGATGCTCAATTTATAGGACGGGGAGGAGGATATTAATGTAGAGGTCAGTGTATTAATTCTGTTATTTCATTCAGGCCCTGAGGCTGTAAGGAATTCAGGCTGAAGATCCAAAACATCTCTTTTCTGACTAGTGCTTCAAATCTGTTGGTAAGGTGTCCAGGCACTTGGTCAATTGGTATAATTGTTATGGGGTTGGTGCTTCCAGGATGATGTCGGCTGCCGTGGCGCGATAATCCATGCAGTTGGTAACCTTTCCTTATGTTGGCCCGGTGTTGGTTCAATCTGATATGTAGGGGTTGTGTTGTCCTACCTACTTATTGCTTTCCACATTCACATTGGATGAGATACACAATGTAGTTGGAATGACATGTGAGGTGTTTCTTTATGGGGAAGGATTGTCCAGTGTTGGTACTGGAGAAGTGTGATTCGTCATGACGGATGGTTTGGCAACATAGGCAGCTTGGTTTGTTTCACCGGAATGATCCTTTCTTCCCTTGATGTCCCTGTTCCTGTTTTAGGGTATGTCTTTTTAGTTTGCTTGGGGCAATCATTCCTTTCAGGGTGGGTGCTCGGCGGAATGTAATCCTGGGTTTGGTTGGGACGATTTCTTTCAGGTAGGGATCGGACTGTAAAATATGCCAATGTTTCTGTAGAATGTTTTTTATGGCTTGTTGGCCGGCAGAGTATGTTGTGATAAAATTGCAGTTGTAGGGGTTCTTTTTTGTGTCGCTCCTTTCTTTTTGCTTGGTCGGTAGGTCTGTTTTTTTATCCATGCGCTCCTCTTGGCTTAGTGCCTTGGTCCTGGAATAAGCATTTTGGATCAGTGTTTTCGGGTATCCTTTGGCCAGAAAGCGTTTTTCCAGGGTCTTAACCTGGGTCGCGAAGGTCGTGTCCTCGGGTACAATTTTTTCTGACCCTTTTGTATTGTCCGAAGGGTGTGTTTTCCCTCCATTTTTTGTAATGGCCACTGTGGAAACAGATGTAACTGTTTGAGTCCACAGTTTTGAAGAACGTGGATGTTATAATAGCTCCTTCTTTATGGGTGATCTCCAAATCCAAAAACTCCACTTTATCTGCGGAGAAATTTGGGGTGAGGGTTATCCCCCAGTCGTTGTTGTTAATCTCTACCACCAATTGATTTATTTTGTCCATCGGACCTTGCCATAGGATAAAGAGGTCGTCTATGTACCTCTTATATAGTCTGGCATATTTGGTGAACTGGTAATGAACGTATCTTCGAAGCGCCCCATGAATAGGTTGGCAAATGCAGGGGCTACTTTCGTGCCCATGGCGGTGCCACGTATTTGATGGAATGTTTGTCCATCATATTGGAAGAAATTATTTTTAAGGACTGTTTCCAGACAAGTTGTTAGAAATGTGACCTGTTCCGTGGGGACATCAGGGTCCTCTTCTAGGAAATATCTGGTACACTGGACTCCAAGGTCATGGCGTATATTGGTGTATAACGCCGTCACGTCCATTGTTACCAGGATCATGTCATCTACCCATGGTATGGGTTTCATTAGTGAAATAAGTTGATCGGAGTTCTTCAAATAACTATCGAGATTTTGGACATATTCCTGTAATATAAGATCCAGGTACTGTGACATGTTACAGGTACTACTGTCTATCCCGGAGATGATGGGTCTCCCAGGGGGGCATGTGGAGTTCTTGTGAATTTTGGGAAGGTGGTAATAATAGGGGACAGAGGGATTTTGTATGAACATGAACTTTTTCTCTTGTTTTGAAATTATTTTTTTGCTAAGACCGTCGTTGAGTAGGGACAGGATCTCCTTTTTTAATGTGGAATCTAGAGAGAGGGAGGAAGGCGCCTCATGTGCGGGATCAGTAGATCTTGCAGGTGGGGGTAGGGGACGGTAATTCCCAAGCCGCTTACCAAAGTTGGTTGTGCGCCCACACACAACAAGGTTAAGAGCAGAAGAGATATAGAAGAAGGTCCACTGCAGCCCTCCTGGGTAAGAGTAAAATCAAAACCGAATGACCAGGGAGTCAGGAGTTTGTCTGGCGCAGAGAGGAACCATCAGGCAGCCAAGTAAAATCAATGGATTTATTAATCCATTGATTTTATTAATCCATTGATTTTACTTGGCTGCCTGATGGTTCCTTTTTTAATGTGGGGAAAGGATCACCTTTGACTCTTCTATAGTAGTTTGTATCTTCCAGAATATGGCAGGCCTCCTGGTGGTAGTCTATATAGTCCTGGATAACCAGTCTCCCACCCTTGTCGGCTGGTCTGATGACGATATCCTTGTTTTCTTTTAGAGTTTTTAGGGCTTGTTTTTCTCCACATGTAAGGTGACCCTCTCGGGATTTCTGTGGGAATCGATCTGGCAGTTTCCTTAGATCTTCTGCTACCAATTCATGGAAGGTTTTCAGTCTAAACCCCTGACTTTCTACCGGATAGAATTTGGATTTGATATTTATATCAGGGTGTTTTCCAGTGGTTCCATGATCCTCGTCCTTCTTATAATTTTTTTTTTGGGTGTTGGGAAGTGTGAAATGACGCTGCAATGTCAGACGGCGGGTGAATTTATGAAGGTCTAAAAATACATCAAATTTGGCCGGATTGTTGTGAGGGCAGAAAGATAAGCCCTTCTGCAGAAGTGATGTTTCGTCGGAATTTAGGATATGGGTAGATAGATTGAATATTTTGATGGTAGAGTCCATGTCTTCGTTTTTATTTCTGTTTTCATTCATGTTTCCAATGGTGTCGTCTTGTTTCTTATTTCTTCTTGAATCTGCGACCCACTTACTTTCACTCAGCCTCGCTGACAGACGGCTGTCCGCGCATGCGCAGGGAGACTACAGCGGCTTCCAGGCACCTCCACAGCCCCCTGTACGCCGACCCTCCGACTTGCCAACTGCAGCGGAGGACGGTGACAGCCACCAGGGACCATATCAACATCATAGACACGTAGCAACAGCACGCACCTGTAATTGGAGGACACTAGTTGTCAGCATTTGACTACTCGATACCTGGTGAATCCACCTCCATAAAAACATCACAAAACTCAAAATCACCTAGTAAACATGTTCCTCTCTGTCATATACTTACAGAATAATGACTTAATGACCACTTATAATACGGTTTGTAACATCGCAAAGCACATGGTTCCTTTGTTTACCTTTTCTTTCTGTTCCTCCCTGACACGCACGCATGTCAGTGACGTCACCCGACCTGCCCACATACCGTTTTTTTTTGCGGGTTTTTTCGTATATAAAAAGCATCATGTTATCTGTCACTGTACCCATGACCTGAGAAAGAGGGGCAATCCCTCGAAACGCGTTGTCAGTTTTATATGAAGAAATAAAGACTGCATTCTTTATCAAATCTGAAGTCTTCACCTGATTGACCACTAAGACGGATCCTGCGAGCGCCAGAGGAATGTCAACCTTTGATCTGTGACCTCTGCTATGAGCACAGAACTTGCATCTATCTCATATCTATCTATCTATCTCATATCTATCTATCTATCTATCTCATATATATCTATATATCCATCTGTCTATCTTATATCTATCTCATATCTAACTATCTCATATCTATCTCGCTGCCAGCCCTTTATTCCAGGTCTTCCAGCTAACAACCCTCCCTGTGCCCCCTACCAGTGGGCGTTGCTAGGGTTGGTGTCACCCGGTGCGGTAGAAAATTGTGTCACCCCATACCTCCCCCCCCAGTAAGTTTTTAGCCTGTTGTGACAGACACCACTGTTGTAGCGCATTGTGAGAAATTCCAGTATAATAATCAGATATACCAGTTGCCACAGAATGGGAAAGTGTTAAAGAAGTTTTCACCATTTAAATATACAGCTCCCAGAATTACTTAAAGGGGTACTCCACTGGAAAACATTTACTTTTATATCAACTGGTGCCAGAAAGTTAAACAGATTTTTAAATTACTTCTATTTAAAATCTTAATCCTTACAGTACTTATAAGCTGTTGTATTCTCCACAGGAAGTTGTGTAATTCTTTCCAGCTTGTCCACAGTGCTCTGTCTGTCCATGTTAGGAACTGTCCAGAGCAGGATAGGTTTGCAATGGAGATTTGCTCCTACTATGGACAGTTCTTGACATGGACAGAGGTGTCGGCACAGAGCACTGTGGTCAGACAGAAAATAAATTTAAAAAAAAGAACTTCCTGTGAATCACTTATACAGCAGCTAATAAGTACTGGAAGGATTAAGATTTTTAAGTAGAAGTAATTTATAAATCGGTTTAACTTTGTAGCACCAGATGATTTAAAAAAATGTTTTCCAGTAGAGTAACCCTTTATGCAGTGGTTAGGTTATGCTGGAAGTTGTAGTTTCACTCACCATAACTGTAGAACTGACAAGTGACTACAGCTCTGATAGGACATAATGAGGAGAATGTACAATGATATCAGTGACTACAGGTGACGTCTTCTCTATAGTAAGGAGAATACACAATAATATCAGTGACTACAGGTGACATCTTCTCTATAGTGAGGAGAATACACAATGATATCAGTGACTACAGGTGACGTCTTCTCTATAGTGTGGAGAATACACAATGATATCAGTGACTACAGGTGACGTCTTCTCTATAGTGAGGAGAATACACAATGATATCAGTGATTACAGGTGACGTCTTCTCTATAGTGTGGAGAATACACAATGATATCAGTGACTACAGGTGACGTCTTCTCTATAGTGAGGAGAATACACAATGATATCAGTGATTACAGGTGACGTCTTCTCTATAGTCTTTCCTTATCTAATTCAGATGGTACATACCACTAGTGTTGCTCGCGAATATTCGCAATTCGAATATTATTCGCGAATATCGCATATTCGCGAATTTGCAAATTTCGCGAATATAGCGCTATATATTCGTAATTACGAATATTCGTTTTTTTTTTGTTTTTTTTTTCTTCACAGTACACATCACAGTGATCACCCCTCTCTGCTTCCAGGTTGTGTGGTGTAAAGAAGGCTGTAATACTACTGTGTGAGACTGACGTGCGGAAATTCGCATATGCGAAAACTTAGCATATGCTAATTTTCGCATATGCGAATTTCCACATGTTAATTTTCGCATACACGAACTTTCTCATGTGCGAAAATAAAACGAGGGTTAACGAATATGCGAATATTCGCGAATATATGACGAATGGTCCCCTATGGTCCCCCGCAGAGCTGTGATTGGCCAGATGGTTCCAGCCAATCACAGCTCTCTGTGAGAAATAGGAATATGTGTATATATACGGCCGTGCAGGGGACCATAGGAGAGCGGCCGCCACATCTATACATTATACAAGAGGATCGCAGCGGGTGTCAGGAGTGATACCTGCATTGATCTTTCCTTTACTACAAGTACTAATACTCCCAACATGGAGCACACTCTGCTCCATGCTGGGAACTGTAGTACCTGCATTAATAGACAGATCGCAGTGGGTGTCAGAAGTTACACTCGCTGCCATATGTCTATTAATGCAGGTACTACAGCTCCCAGCATGGAGCAGAGTGTGCTCCATGTTGGGAGTATTAGTACCTGCAGTAAGGGGCAGATCCCAGCGGATGTCACTTCTCCTGACACCCGCTGCGATCGTCCTTATGTGAATGTCGGGATGAGCTGTTCTCAGGGCTACAGAGCCCGGAGAACAGCTGACGCTGAGCCGTAGGTATACATCGTATATCTACTGCCCAGCAAGAACTGGCTGAGAATGAAAATACGGGGAACCCTATGCGTTTTTTTATTTTTATTTTTTTATTTAAATTTAAAAAAAAAACGCATAGGGTTCCCCGTATTTTCATTCTCAGCACAATACCAACCAAACAGCAACAGCCTGACGTTACCAGGGTGGGTGAGGACCATTGTTACTGGCCCTCCCCAGCCTAAATAACGCCAGCCTGTTACCGCCTAGGTCCAGGAGCGCCATTTTTGACGCTCCGGGCCTGTTGGTACCGGCTCTTCCCGGCACCCCTGTGGCGGTGGGTACCGGGGTAATAATTGGGTGTTAGCGCTAGCTGTTTTTGGGGCTAGCACTAAGCCCTGGCCTAGTAATGGATTCCGTCAATAAGACAGCTTCCGCTACTAACCCTGAAAAAAAACAAAAAAACACAACACATTGGAAAAATTATTTTATTTAAAAAAACACTCCCCCACAGCCCTCGTTAACCATTTTATTAAAGGGAAAAAAAACAATCCGATGTAATCCATCGAATCCGCAGTAATCCTCTGCATACACGGATCTGAAACGAGAAGAAAAAAAAACACAAAAAATTGGTTATGACATTTTTGGCACTGTCCGCTGGGGAGAGCACCCATGAAGCAATGTCTACCCAAACAGGGAGCCACCAATTGGTGCAAAACTACAACTCCCAGCATGCCCAGACAGCCTTTGGCTGTCTGGGCATGCTGGGAGTTGTAGTTTAGCAACAGCTGGAGTCTCCCTGTCTGGGTAGACACTGCCAGAAGGGTCTGTTCACATTATACAAAACGTACAATGTGAACAGAGCTTCAGATAAACTAGCCTTGTTCCCTTCTGTAGCTCCGCCCCCTAATGACGTCATCACTAGGGGGCAGAGCTACACGAACCCGGCCCGGGACTCGAGGGAAGTAAGCTGGACTTCGTCTTCTGTATACACTGTATACAGCTATCTATAGATAGCTGTATACAGTGTATACCGCACAAAGGGTTAACCTACACTGTCCAGCAGTGTAAGTTAACTCTTCCCTTGCTGGGCTTGCGCATAGCGCACAGCTCAGCAAGGGGTTAAGTGAGCCAGCAATGTGTATACTGTATACACATTGCAAGCTCACTGTAAGTTCTTGCTGGGCAGTAGATATACGATGTATACCTACGGCTCAGCGTCAGCTGTTCTCCCGGCTCTGTAGCCCTGAGAACAGCTGATCCCGACATTGACATCAGGAGGATCGCAGCGGGTGTCAGGAGGAGTGACATCCGCTGGGGTCTGTCCCTTACTGCAGGTACTAATACTCCCAACATGGAGCACACTCTTCTCCATGCTGGGAGCTGTAGTACCTGCATTAATAGACATATGGCAGCGAGTGTAACTTCTGACACCCGCTGCGATCTGTCTATTAATGCAGGTACTACAGCTCCCAGCATGGAGCAGAGTGTACTCCATGTTGGGAGTGGTAGTACTTGTAGTAAAGGAAAGATCACTGCAGGTATCACTCCTGACACCCGCTGCGATCCTCCAGTATAATGTATGAATGCGGCGGCTGCTCTTCTATGGTCCCCTGCACGGCCGTATATATACACATATTCCTATTTCTCTCAGAGAGCTGTGATTGGCTGGAACCATCTGGCCAATCACAGCTCTGCGGGAAATATGAATATGTGTACATATACGTGAGTGCAGGGGACCATAGAAGAGCAGCTGCCGCATCTATACATTATACAAGATGATCGCAAGGGACCCCTGCAATCTGTCAATTAGTACAGGTAACTACTACTCCCATCATGGAAGAGTGTGTTCCATGCTGGGAGTAGTAGTACTACCTAAAAAATGTTTAAAAAAAAGTGAAAAACACGCACACACTACATTTTCATTATTGTCGGCTCCATTTTTAGTGCTTTACCCGCTCACATAAATTGATCCCTGTTTAAAAATGAATAAACATTTCATAATAAAAAAGATACATTTCGTTAGATACAATTTTTTTCATCACCACTGTATCTTTTTTATTATAATTTTTTTATGATACCCTGCAAAATTTTAATAAAAAAGGTATCTCCATTATTTATTAGGATCGCTAAAGTCCAAAAAAAGACTAAAAAGATTTACCGAATGTACCCGAATACCGAATGTATCCGAAAAAAACAACACGAATACCCGAATACCGAATGTATCCGAAAAATCTAAACCGAAAATATTGCCGAACCGAAATTTTTTTCCAAAACGAAAAAACGAAACGAAATTAAACGAAAATTTTTCTAGTGCACAAGTCTAGCGACAGACACACACACAAACACAGAGACACACACACTCACAGACAGAGAGACACACACACACACACACACTCACAGACAGAGAGACACACACAGGGGCGGACATATCGCCTGTGCAGCCGGTTCAGCTGCACAGGGGCCCAGCGTGAGAGGGGGCCGCTGCCCTCTCCAGGTCCGGCCCCAGAGGCGAGCATTAGACCACCGCATACTCCCCGACCACAGCAAGTTTGACAGCACCCAGATGGACGCTGCGTTCAACCACCCCTGCAGCCAGTGGCGTCTCTAGGGGGGGCACGGGGGGGGCACGGCCCCCCCTACATCATGATTGCCCCCCCTTTTGCCCCCCCCCCCTAGCAGCAGTATGTCACTAGCAGCTCTCATGGCCATCAGGGGGGTACAGCTAGTTCACCAGTAAGGGGCCCGAGCCCCCGCTGCACCCCCGCCCCCCGGAGCCATCTACTCCGCATCCTTTTTTTAAATAAATCTTCAGCCTGCAGCCCTGTCACCACGCAGGGGCTGCGCTATGCAGACTGGGAAGAGCAGACAGGAAGCTCCTCCCCCTCTCTCACTCCCCTGTATACTGGACCTTGTGGAGCAGGCCCGCTGTGTGTATACAGGCCCGGACACCACCAGTATGGAAGACTTACCTGCCCAGTGCCCACTGCTCATGCTGCCCTTTTAAAGTAAGTAACTTGCTTGGGGGAGAGGGGGAAAGTTGTAGGAGACAGTGGGAGATAGTTCAGTGTTTCCCAACCAGAGGGCCTCCAGCTGTTGCAAAACTACAACTCCCAGCATTCCTTTGGCTTTATGAGCATACTGGGAGTTGTAGTTTTGCAACAGCTGGAGGCCCCCAGGTTGGGAAACTCTGATCTATCTATCTATCAATCATCTATCTATCTATCTCTCATCTATCTATTATCTATCTATCTATCTATCTATCTATTTATCTATCTCATATCTATCTATCTCATATCTATCTCCTATCTATCTCATATCTATCTATCTATATCATATCTATCTATCTCATATCTATATATCTATCCATCTATCTATGTATCTATCTTTCTATTTATCTATCTATCTCTCATATCTATCTCAGATAGATGAGAGATAGATGAAAGATAGACAGATATGAGAGATAGATGATAGATAGATAGATAGATAGAAAGATAGATAAATAGATGACAGATAGATGATAGATATGATATAGATAGATAGGATATAGAAAGATAGATAGATAGATAGATAAAGAACAATACGATGCAGCACGCCACAAGTTTGCAGAAAATGGTGGTTTATTCCATCATGTGCATAGTCTATGCACATGATGGAATAAACCACCATTTTCTGCAAACTTGTGGCGTGCTGCATCATATTGTTCTTTGTCCCGACTGAGGAACCAGTGGACCCAGGTTCCAAGTATGCGGGCACCCCGACTTCTATCTAATTTCTGGATTTTGGTTGTGCCGTTTTTATTTGTTTTAGATAGATAGTATCTATCTATCTATCATCTATTTATCTATCTTTCTATCTATATATCCATCTATTTATGTATCTATCTATCTCTCATATCTATTTATCTTTCATCTATCTATCTCTCATCTATCTGAAATAGATATGAGATAGATAGATAAATAGAAAAATAGATACATAAATAGATAGATGGATATAGATAGATGGATGAATAGATAGATAGATAGGAGATAGATGGATAGATAAATAGATAGATAGATGATTGATAGATAGAACAGTGTTTCCCAACCAGGGGGCCTCCAGCTGTTGCAAAACTACAACTCCCAGTATGCTCATAAAGCCAAAGACATGCTGGGAGTTGTCGTTTTGGAATAGCTAGAAGCCCCCTGGCTGGGATACACTGATCTATCTATCTATCTCATATCTATCTATCTCTCATATCTATTATCTATCTATCAATCACATGTCTATCATCTATCTATCTATCTCATATCTATCTATCTATCTATCATCTATCTCATATCTATTATCTATCTATCTATCTCATATCTATTATCTATCTCATATCTATCTATCATCTATCTATCTCATATCTATTATCTATCTATCTATCTATCTATCTATCATCTATCTATCTATCTATCTATCTATCTATCACATGTCTATCATCTATCTATCTATCTCATATCTATCTATCATCTATCTATCTTGTATCTATTATCTATCTATCTATCTATCTATCTATCTATATATCATCTATCTCATATCTATTATCTATCTATCTCATATCTATTATCTATCTCATATCTATCTATCATCTATCTATCTCATATCTATTATCTATCTATCTATCTATCATCTATCTATCTATCTATCTATCTATCTATCTATCTATCTATCTATCACATGTCTATCATCTATCTATCTATCTCATATCTATCTATCATCTATCTATCTTATATCTATTATCTATCTATCTATCTATCTATCTATATATCATCTATCTCATATCTATTATCTATCTATCTCATATCTATTATCTATCTCATATCTATCTATCATCTATCTCATATCTATTATCTATCTATCTATCTATCTATCTATCTATCATCTATCTATCTATCTATCTATCTATCTATCTATCTATTCTATCTATCTATCTATCTATCTATCACATGTCTATCATCTATCTATCTATCTATCTCATATCTATCTATCATCTATCTATCTTATATTTATTATCTATCTATCTATCTATCTATATATCATCTATCTATCTATCTACAAAACTAAAGATCCAGCGGCACTCCCAGATAAGGTGCAAAAACAAAGTGTTTTATTCCCCCATGTATGTGTGACGTTTCGATAGCATCCCGCCATCTTTATCATACGTACAGTTGTACATTCTGCAGTCTCTGTGACATCACTGTGCTTCATAATAAACTGTGACATCACTGTGCTTCATAATAAACTGTGACATCATTGTGCTTCATAATAAACTGACATCACTGTGCTTCATGCTGTAATTTGATGTCACTGTGTATAACAACCCTGTAGTGACATCACAGTTTATTATTCTTGAATGCTGACTTCACTGTGTATATTTTCCCGGTACAATGACATCACTGTATAGTTACCCTCTACTGTGACAACACTGCGTTTATTAACCTTGTAGTGGCAAAACTGTTTATTGTCCCTGTACAGAGACATTACTGTTTATATTAACTCTGAACTGTGATGTCATTGTGCATATTTACCCTGTATTGTCACTCGCAGTGCAAGGTAAATATGTACAGTGACATTAGGGTATACAGGCTTAATATATACAGTGATGTCACAGTGCAGTGTAAGTATCAACAGTGATGTTGCAGTATAGAGATAACACACAGTGATGTTATAGTTTAGAGATAATATAGACAGTGATGTCACAGTACAGGGATAATATACACAGTGATGTCACAGTACAGGGATAATATACACAGTGATGTCACAGTACAGGGATAATACACAGTGATGTCACAGTACAGGGATAATACACAGTGATGTGACAGTACAGGGATAATACACAGTGATGTCACAGTACAGGGATAATACACAGTGATGTCACAATACAGAGATAATACACAGTGATGTCACAGTACAGGGATAATACACACAGTGATGTCACAGTACAGGGATAATACACACAGTGATGTCACAGTACAGGGATAATACACACAGTGATGTCACAGTACATGTATAATACACAGTGATGTCACAGTACAGGGATAATACACACAGTGATGTCACAGTACAGGGATAATACACACAGTGATGTCACAGTACAGAGATAATACACACAGTGATGTCACAGTACAGAGATAATACACACAGTGATTTCACAGTACAGGGATAATACACAGTGATGTCACAGTACAGAGATAATACACACAGTGATTTCACAGTACAGGGATAATACACAGTGATGTCACAGTACAGAGATAATACACACAGTGATGTCACAGTACAGGGAGGGATAATATACACAGTGATGTGATAGTACAGGGATAACACAATGACGTCACAGTACAGAGATAATACACAGTGATGTCACAGTACAGGGATAATACACAGTGACATTACAGTACAGGGATAATACACACAGTGATGTCACAGTACAGAGATAATACACACAGTGATGTCACAGTGCAGGAATAATACACAGTGACGTCACAGTACAGGAATAATACACAGTGATGTCACAGTACAGGGATAATACACAGTGATGTCACAGTACAGGGATAATATACACAGTGATGTCATAGTACAGGGATAATATACACACAGTGATGTCACAGTACAGGGAGGGATAATATACACAGTGATGTCATAGTACAGGGATAATACACAGTGACGTCACAGTACAGAGATAATACACAGTGATGTCACAGTACAGGGATAATACACAGTGATGTCACAGTACAGGGATAATACACAGTGATGTCACAGTACAGAGATAATACACACAGTGATGTCACAGTGCAGGAATAATACACAGTGATGTCACAGTACAGGAATAATACACAGTGATGTCACAGTACAGGGATACTATACACAGTGATGTCACAGTATAGGAATAATATACACACAGTGATGTCACAGTACAGGGATAATATACAAACAGTGATGTCACAGTACAGGGATAATACACAGTGATGTCACAGTACAGGGATAATACACAGTGATGTCACAGTACAGGGATAATACACAGTGATGTCACAGTACAGGGATAATACACAGTGATGTCACAGTACAGAGATAATACACAGTGATGTCACAGTACAGAGATAATACACAGTGATGTCACAGTACAGGGATAATACACACAGTGATGTCACAGTACAGGGACAATACACAGTGATGTCACAGTACAGTGATAATACACAGTGATGTCACAGTACAGGGATAATACACAGTGATGTCACAGTACAGAGATAATACACAGTGATGTCACAGTACAGGGATAATACACACAGTGATGTCACAGTACAGGGATAAAACACAGTGATGTCACAGTACAGGGACAATACACAGTGATGTCACAGTACAGAGATAATACACAAAGTGATGGCACAGTACAGAGATAATACACAGTGACGTCACAGTACAGGGATAATACACAGTGATGGCACAGTACAGAGATAATACACAGTGATGTCACAGTACAGGGATAATACACAGTGATGTCACAGTATAACCATCTCACAGCTGGACCACCATGTAATTTCAGCAGAAAATAAAGCAGGGCCTCATGTTCAAGTTTCGCCGAAGGCCTCACAAAGTCTAGAGCCGCCTCTGGTTGGCCCTACCATGGGACCCGGTGGGACCATAAGTCCCAAGTGGCACTTTTCAGGGGTGGCATTTTGCTGCCCCCCTTTTTTTGTGCCTAGTAGGTTCATGGTAGGGTTGGCGCCGCCGCTGCTCACTGTTCTAAAGCAGCTGCGGGGTATAATAGCACAGCGGGCACTTTAGACAGTGAGTCTGCCTCCGGCCGACCGGGGTCTGACGAGGGACGTCGCACAAGTGACGTACTTCTGCAGACCTGCTCAGGAGAACGTCAGTGACGTCACTCGTCAGGCCGCCGCCGGAGAGGAGAAGCGCTGTGCAGGGCAGTTAAGTGTGTCTGTGTGTGTGTCTGTGTCTCTGTGTGTTTGCGTGGGGGCTATGGCTACCTAATGTGGGGAAACTATGTTACCTAATGTGTGGAATCTGTGCTACCTAATGTGGGGAATCTGTGCTACCCAATGTGGGGAAACTATGGTACCTAATGTGGGGAATCTGTGCTACCTAATGTGGGGAATCTGTGCTACCTAATGTGGGGAAACTGCTACCTAATGTGGGGAAACTATGTTACCTAATGTGGGGAATCTTTGCTACCTAATGTGGGGAAACTATGCTACCTAATGTGGGGAAACTATGCTACCTAATGTGGGAAAACTATGCTACCTAATGTGGGGAAACTATGCTACTTAATGTGGGGAAACTATGTTACCCAATGTGGGGAATCTGTGCTACCTAATGTGGGGAAACTATGCTACCTAATGTGGGGAATCTATGCTACCTAATGTGGGGAATCTATGCTACCTAATGTGGGGAAACTATGCTACCTAATGTGGGGAAACTATGCTACCTAATGTGGGGAAACTATGCTACCTAATGTGGGGAAACTATGCTACCTAATGTGGGGAAACTATGTTACCCAATGTGGGGAATCTGTGCTACCTAATGTGGGGAAACTATGCTACCTAATGTGGGGAATCTATGCTACCTAATGTGGGGAATCTATGCTACCTAACGTGGGAAAGCTATGCTACCTAATGTGGGGGGCTTGAATGAGCTGCGGCATATGGGAGCCCTTAATAAATAATTAGATACTTATACAGGGGGGGTTCTTCCCGAGCAAGTGACATATGGGGGTCCACCTGAGTAGGTGACACATGGAGGGGGGGTCCTGAACAATTGATGTTTTTTTTTGGGGGGGGGGGGGCAGGCACATTCTTTGCACAAGGGCCCTCTGCTGTCTGTGTCCGCCCCTGGACACACACACACACAGAAAGTCACACACAGACAGTCACACACAGTCACACACACACAGAGTCACCCACAGTCACACACACACACATAGAGTCACACAGAGTCACACACACACAGAGTCACACACACACAGACAGAGACACACAAACAGAGATAGAGTGAGACAGACACACACTCACTCACCCAACCAGCGCAGCGCTCCTTCTCTCGGGGCGCTCTGCGAGTGACGTCACGTCCTCCTGCACGGCCCTGCAGAGGCACGTCGGGCCGGCGCAACAGAAGGCATGGGGGCGCAGGCCGGTTCACTGTGCAGGTGACGGGGGGGGGGATGGTCCTACTAGTAGGGAGACAGCGCAAGTGAGGACGGGGGGGGGGGGTGCTAGTACAGAGACAGCGCAAGTGAGGACGGGGGGGGGGGGGGGAGTGCTGCTAGTTCGGAGACAGCGCAACTGAGGACCGGGGGCGTACCTAGTGTCACCCCATCAGGATGGTGTCACCCGGTGCGGGCTGCACCCCCCGCACACCGGTCGCAACGCCACTGCCCCCTACTCACTTAGATGCCAGGATGGGCTGAGGGCCCTTTACAATCAGCACAGGGGCTGCTACTATTTACCCAGGGCATTACTTACCTGGTGGAGCTACCTATTGGAGGCGTGACCTACCTGGAGGAACTACCCACTGATGGTACTTCCTATTAGGACATAACCTACCTGGGGGCACTACCTACTGATGGCACTTCCTACTTGGACATTACCTACCTGGGGGGGGGGCACTATTTCCTGGGAGTATTATTTACTCAGGGGCATTACCTACCGGGAGGAATAACTTACTACCTACTGGGGGCATTGTCTATTACATACCTGCAGGGGGCATTAAGTACAACTTATCTAGCTGAATGACCTACTGCCTACCTACTGGGACATAACCTATCTGGGAGCATTACTGAGGGAATTACCTACAAGGAGCAATATCAACCTACTGGTGGGGTTCTACTTTAACCCCTTAAGTACACATAACGTACTGGAACGTCATGTGTCCGTTATAGAACGTCATGTGTCCGTTATAGATCGAGGCGTGGCCCGGCCTCTAACAACGGCCGGGACCCGTGGCTACGCCCTGCATCCCGAGTCCTTAAGGACCGAGGGCGTATCCATACGCCCGTGGGAATTCCGGCCCCCACCGCTAGCCGGTTGGGGACCGGAGCCGGATGCCTGCTGAAATCGTTCAGCAGGCATCCCGGCATATCGCCCAGGGGGGTCATTATGCCCCCCCATGTCGGCGATTGCCGCAGATCGCTGGACAATTCAGTCCAGCGATCTGCGGCGATTCCGGGTCAATCGGGTCTCCAGCCAGAGCCTGCAGGGGTGAGGTGGCACTGGTGCCACCTCACGATCGCCCTGATTCGTCGGCCGGATTACCGGCCGACCAATCAGGGCGCCTGCTGCGGGTGTCACTCCCGCACCCGCTCCTCCCCTCTGGAGGACGTGAGCGGGTGCGGGACGTGCACCCCGGGTGCTGGGGACCCCGATCACCGGCGTTAATGTTGGGATCGGGGCCCCAGGAGCAGCGGCGGCGGCGGGACTGACCTGCAGTGTCTGGATCGTTGGAGGTGAGTGACAGCCTCCTGCTGTTGCTTAGCAACAGCTCCCAGCATGCAAAAAGGGCATGCTGGGAGCTGTAGTTATGCAACAGCAGGAGGCAGACCACCACAACTCCCAGCATTCCCTTATGGGCATGCTGGGACTTATGGTTTTGCAACAGCTGGAGGCACATTCTTTCTATGGAAAAGTGTACCTTCAGCTGTTGTATAACTACAACTCCCAGCTTGCACAAACAGCTAAAGTGCATGCTGGGAGTTGTAGTGGTGCATCTGCTGGTTGCATAACTACAACTCCCAGCATGCCCGTTGGCTGTCGGTGACTGCTGAGAGTTGTAGTTTTGCAACAGCTGAAGGCACACTGGTTGTGAAACTCAGAGTTTTTTTTTACCTAACTCAGTGTTTCACGACCGGTGTGCCTCCAGATGTTGCAAACTACAACTCTCAGCAGTCACCGTACACCATGCACCGTACATGCTGGGAGTTGTAGTTTTGCAACAGCTGGAGGCACACTGGTTGTGAAACACTGAGTTAGGTCACAAACTCAGTGATACATAACCAGTGTGCCTACAGTTGTTGCAAAACTGCAACTCTCAGCAGTCACCGACAGCCAACGGGCATGCTGGGAGTTGTAGTTATGCAACAGCTGGATGTCCCCCCCAATGTGAACGTACAGGGTACACTCACATGGGCGGAGGATTACAGTAAGTATCTGGCTGCAAATTTGAGCTGCCGCAAACTTTCTGCTGCAGCTCAAATTGCCAGCGAGAAACTACTGTGAACCCCCGCCCGTGCGACTGTACCCTAAAAACACTACACTAACACAAAAAATAAAATAAAAAGTAAAAAACACTACATATACATATACCCCTACACAGCCCCCCTCCCCTCCCCAATAAAAATGAAAAACGTTTGGTACGCCACTGTTTCCAGAACGGAGCCTCCCGCTGTTGCAAAACAACTCCCAGTATTGTCGGACATCCGTTGACTGTCCAGGCATGCTGGGAGTTTTGCAACAGCTGGAGGCCCCCTGTTTGGGAATCACTGGCGTAGAATACCCCTATGTCCACCCCTATGCAAGTCCCTAATTTAGGCCTCAAATGCGCATGGCGCTCTCACTTTGGAGCCCTGTCGTATTTCAAGGCAACAGTTTAGGGTCACATATGGGGTATCGCCGTACTCGGGAGAAATTGTGTTACAAATTTTGGGGGTATTTTCTGCTTTTACACTTTTTAAAAATGAAAAATTTTTGGGAAAACAAGCATTTTAGGTAAAAAAAAAAATTATTTTTTACATATGCAAAAGTCGTGAAACACCTGTGGGGTATAAAGGTTCACTTAACCCCTTGTTACGTTCCCCGAGGGGTCTAGTTTCCAAAATGGTATGCCATGTGGGGGTTTTTCTGCTGTCCTGGCACCATAGGGGCTTCCTAAATGCGGCATGCCCCCAGAGCAAAATTTGCTTTCAAAAAGCCAAATGTGACTCCTTCTCTTCCGAGACCTGTAGTGCGCCAGCAGAGCACTTTTCACCCCCATATGGGGTGTTTTCTGAATCGGGAGAAATTGGGCTTCAAATTTTTAGGGGTATTTTCTGCTATTACCCTTTTTAAAAATAAAACATTTTTGGGGAAACAAGCATTTTAGGTAAAATTATTATTATTTTTTTTTACATTTGCAAAAGTCGTGAAACACCTGTGGGGTATTAAGGTTCACTTTATCCCATGTTACATTCCCCGAGGGGTCTAGTTTCCAAAATGGTATGCCATGTGGGTTTTTTTTTGCTGTTCTGGCACCATAAGGGCTTCCTAAAGGTAACATGCCCCCCAAAAACCATTTCAGAAAAACGTACTCTCCAAAATCCCCTTGTCGCTCCTTCCCTTCTGAGCCCTCTACTGGGCCCGCCGAACACTTTACATAGACATATGAGGTATGTGCTTACTCGAGAGAAATTGGGCTACAAATACAAGTAAACATTTTGTCCTTTTACCCCTTGTAAAAATTCAAAAATTGGGTCTACAAGAACATGTAAGTGTAAAAAATGAAGATTGTGAATTTTCTCCTTCACTTTGCTGCTATTCGTGTGAACCACCTTAAGGGTTAAAACGCTGACTGAATTGCATTTTGAATACTTTGGGGGGGTCTAGTTTTTATAATGGGGTCATTTATGGGGTATTTCTAATATGAAGACCCTTCAAATCCACTTCAAACCTGAACTGGTCCCTGAAAAATACTGAGTTTGAAAATTTTGTGAAAAATCGGAAAATTGCTGCTGACCGTTGAAGCCCTCTGGTGTCTTCCAAAAGTAAAAACACGTCAATTTTATGATGCAAACATAAAGTAGACATATTGTATATGTGAACCAAAAAAAATTTATTCGTAATATCCATTTTCCTTACAAGCAGAGAGCTTCAAGGTTAGAAAAATGCAAAATTTTTAAAATTTTTCATCAAATTTACGGATTTTTCACCAAGAAAGGATGCAAGTATCGACAAAAATTTACCACTAAGTTAAAGTAGAATATGTCACGAAAAAACAATCTCGGAATCAGAATGATAACTAAAAGCATCCCAGAGTTATTAATGTTTAAAGTGACAGTGGTCAGATGTGCAAAAAACGCTCCGGTCCTTAAGGCCAAAATGGGCTCCGTCCTGAAGGGGTTAAAAGTTTGAATCACCCCCCTATTCCCATCAAAAAAAAAACACAGTGTAAATAAAAATAAACATATATGGTATCGCCACGTGCGGAAATGTCCGAATTATAAAAATATATTGTTAATTAAACCGCACGGTCAATGGTGTACGCGCAAAAAAATTCCAAAGTCCAAAATAGTGCATTTTTGGTCACTTTTTATATCATGAAAAAATGAATAAAAAGCGATCAATAAGGCCTATCAATGCAAAAATGGTACCGATAAAAACTTCAGATCACGGCGCAAAAAAATGAGCCCTCATACCGCCCCATACGCGGAAAAATAAAATAGTTATAGGGGTCAGAAAATGACAATTTTAAACATGTCGGGTTTGCAATAGTAAATGAGGGCCAATGTGTAAATAAAGAGAGGTGTATAACTACTATATAGCCTGATCCCAAAGAATACAACTGTCATCAATATTTAAGGGGTACGGACTATTTACCAAGCGAATAACCTGCAAGTCCCATTCTTGTGCTTTTATACTTAACCCTTTAATTTATTTATTTATCCAGGATATCACGCTCTCTTCTTTACCACACACTGCCACCTGGCATCAGGGACAGTTACACATCTATGCATACATAGAGGTAAGTACAACGTTGTGTAAGTGCATTACATTGTAGATCTACTTGTAGGTATACCCGGGCACTACAGCTCATTATACACGTATTCATTTTATTTTATCTAGACCATCGACACATTGAGGATTATTACCACTATCTGCAGATTACATCAACATTCAACAATAAAAGTATCTCTATTGTTTAACCCTTTCAGCGCTGGGATATGTTTATTTAAATATATATATTTTTATACACACACTCTACTGTAGAGACCCTGCTCAGGTTTCAGTTTGCGGCCCAATTTCCTGCCACAGGGTGTGGATTAAAGTTGCTCGTGATGCGATAGCTACACAGCACTTAGCATGACTGGAAGCCAACAATGAGTTAAGTGTATGCAGAAGAGTCCTTGCTCAGCTACTACTTTTTACTGACAAGAAAAATTCTTCTCATTGGAGCAGGAAGCAGGATTTTGGAGATAACTGGAAAATGAGTTCTGACTAGGCCTAAACTCCTCTCACTTGGGACCTAGCAGAGATATGAGACAATCAGGTTCAAGTCCTCTAGCCTGTTCAGGACGTAGGGCGTATGCATACGCCCTGCATCCCGAGTCCTTTAGGACGTAGGGCGTATGGATACGCCCGTGGGAATTCCGGTCCCCACCGCTAGCCAGTTGGGGACCGGACTGGGATGCCTGCTGAAATCATTCAGCAGGCATCCCGGCACATCGCCGAGGGGGGTCCTGAGACACCCCCATGTTGGCGATCGGAAAAAATGACATGTCAATTCAGACATGCGATTTTCTCCTATTTCGGGATGATCGGGTCTCTAGTGACCCCATCACGCGGAAAATAGGGATGATCAGAGCTGTCAGTGACAGCCCCGATCATCCTGAAGGATAGGAGCGAGGTTTCAGCGCTGCAATCTCCTCCTGTCCCCTGCCATTAGTCAGAAATGAGTTCTGACCAATGGCAGTGCACGACAGGGGGTTGCCATGGAAACCCCCCGCTCTGCCCACCCCTGGATGTCGGGCAGAACAGGGGGAGAAGATGGCGGCCTGTACCTGTGCAGAAGATGCCGTGCGGACTGCCGTTCATCGGTAGAGACAGCGGAGATCAGCGGCGCAGGTAGGGAAGTGACGGTGGGAGGGGGGAAAGAAAGGTGGCAGTAAAGCAATATTTACTGCTGCCCTTCTAGTGGTTGCTAAACTGCAACTCCCAGCATGCCCAGACAGCCAAAGGCTGTCTCGGCAAGCTGGGAGTTGTAGTTTTGCAACATCTGGAGGGTCACAGTTTGGAGACCACTTTTAAAGTGTTGCCCAAACGGTAGCCCTCCAGATGTTGCCAAACTACAACTCTCAGCATGCCTACACTGCCCAGGCATGCTGGGAGTTGTAGTTCTGTAACATATGTCCCTTCAGATTTTGCAATTTTCATGAAAATTTAGAAAATTGCTGCTATAGTTTGAAGTCCTCTAATTTTTTCAAAAAGTACAAATATGTCCATTTTATGATGCCAACATAAAGTAGACATATTGTATTTGTGAATCAATATAAAATGTATTTGGAATATCAATTTTCCTTATAAGCAGAGAGCTTCAAAGTTAGAAAAATGCTAAATTTTCAAAATTTTCATGACATTTTGGGATTTTTCACCAAGAAAGGATGCAAGTAACAACTTAAAGTTACCACTACCATAAAGTAGAATATGTCACGAAAAAACAATCTCAGAATCAGAATAATCGGTAAAAGCATCTCAGAGTTATTAATGCTTAAAGTGACGGTGGTCAGATTTGCGAAAAAGGGTCCTTAAGGTGAAAATGAGCTGCGTCCTTAAAGGAGTAGTCCAGTGGTGAACCCAGTGGTGAACAACTTATCCCCTATCCTAAGCATAGGGGATAAGTTGCAGATCGCGGGGGGTCCGACCGCTGGGGCCCCCTGCGATCTCCTGTACGGAGCCCCGACAGCCCGCGGGAAGGGGGCGTGTCAACCTCCGCACGAAGCGGCGGCCGACACGCCCCCTCAATACAACTCTATGGCAGAGCCGAAACGCTGCCTTCGGCAATCTCCGGCTCTGCCATAGAGATGTATTGAGGGGGCGTGTCAGCCGCCTCTTCGTGCGGAGGTCAACACCCGCTATCTGGCCGGAGAGCCTGGCCCCCGTACAGAGAGATCGCAGGGGGCCCCAGCGGTCGGACCCCCCGCGATCTCAAACTTATCCCCTATCCTTAGGATAGGGGATAAGTTTTTCACCACTGGACTACCCCTTTAAGGGGCTAGGGAGAAAGGGTTGGACTTAGGAGACTAGCAGTTTCTGCATAGAATCTAGCTAAGATGAGTCATGTGACCAAGGATCTATACATTCTTACACATACATATATGGCTCATAAGTAGGGGCAACAAAGAGTAAAATGTCAACTCTTTCACAGCCATAATACCTCAATGTATTCAGTAGTAGACTTATAAAAATAACATGTTATGTAAATGTGACTTATGATAATGTCCATATTATGATGGGCCTGCACCCAACTAAACATACAGGGGAAGATTTATAAAAACCTGTGCGGAGGAAAAGTTGACCAGTTGCCCATAGCAACCAATAAGATTGCTTCTTTCATTTTTAAATGGGCCTCTGAAAAATATAAGCAGCGATCTGATTGGTTGCTACTGGCAACTGGTCAACTTTTCCTCTGCACTGGTTTTGATAAATCTCCCCAACAATCCTTTATTTTTTCGAGATGAAATGTTTTCCCCATGTTGTATAAAATGAGGGCACACAACTCTTGGTACAACTTGGTACTAACTGCCAGGAGTGGTCCATATGAGCCGACCATTTTGAAAGTCAAAAGAAGCTCTGCAGCAGCTGCGTTGTGTAAGATAAATTATAGCCCCATGGTCTGAATATAATACGCTGCCTTATACTGTTTAAATGGTCATGGAAGATCATAAAGACCCTTTTGTGACTTCAAATATTCTTCTATTTTACAATAAGCCTTCATTATTTTATATATATATATATATATATATATATATATATATATATATATATATATAAGCTTTGTATTAGTTATTGCTTACAATTCAGTCTTCTATACAAGGAAGGAAACATAACATATGAGCAGTTGGATGAGGTCCCAGGTGACATGGAGTAGCACATATGCGGATTTACCTGTGTGGTGTCTATAAATGTAAATTATATATAGGAAATATACTGAGGAGCAGCTTTTGCATTAAGGACAGGCACTTCCATTAATAATTAGAGGGGATTGATGTCAGGGCCTACTATTGTAGAGGTTTCAGCAGGGATATTGGTTATTGATCCAAAATTATTGGGGAGATTTATCAATCATCCTAAAACCCTATTATATGTATGAATCCAGCAGATCATCTACGTACAAAAGAGCTGGTTTGTGATTGGTTGGTCTTGATACAAGTGAGCTGGCCTGTGATTGGTCGGTCTGGCTTGGCACCTGCACGGTATGTTTGTCTGTTGTCCTGACAACCAACCACTCAGCTGGAGCGACCGCCAGAGGAGGAGCTATTCTGTGATTTCTGAGCCGTACAAGTGCATTATTGTATTATTTGTTGCGTCTTAGTGTCTGTGTGTGTTGTTTGTTGTTGTGTGTCTGTGTGTCTGTGCTTTTATTTCAGGTAACACCTCACTTTCCGGTTATACCATCCTTTCCGGATCATCCAGTGGTAAGTCCTACTCTAAACTATATTATCCCTCATTAATATCGTCACATATTTCTGTCCAGTTACACATCCAGGGGGAGAATTATCAAAACCTGTTCAGAGGAAAAGTTGTCCAGTTGCCCATAGCAACCAATCAGATCTCTTCTTTCATTTTGGACAGGCCCTTTTTAAAATGAAAGAAGATATCTGATTGGTTGCTATGGGCAACTGGGCAAGTTTTCCTCTGCACAGGTTTTGATAAATCTCCCTCCCAATGTATATTATAGCTATATATTGCTCCAACTGTAAATATATGTCTGAAATAATAGGTCATGAGACTGGCATGTGATGGGCACTAACTGGTCACAGCCTGGCACATATATCATCTTATTATTATATGAACTGGGCTCTATGGGGGAGATTTATCAAAATATTTGAAAGAAGCGATCCAATGGGTTGCTATGGGCAACTGCACCACTCTTCCTCTACATGTTGGAGAGCACTGCTTTAGGCTGGAAAAAAAATGCCCCCAAAATGCATTTGGGACAAAACTACCGCTGCCAGATGTTAGCTAGGAGTCAATAGGAAAATATGAAATTCCATACCTACATAGTGTTTTAAAGGATAACTCCTGGATGTAACAACTTATCCCCTATCCTAAGGTCGCGGGGGATCTGACAGCTGGATCTCCCGAACGGTGCCCCAGTTCTCAGCATGAATGGGGCGTGTTGACCACCACACAAAGCGGCGGCCGACACGCCCCTTCCGGGCAGCTCTATGGGAGAGCTGGAGCGCTGCTTTCGGCAATCTCCGGCTCTGCCATAGGACTGCATGGAGGGGGCGTGTCAGCCACAGGTTCGTGCTGTGGTCGAAAGGGCTTGTTTCATGCAGGGAGCCGGGGCTCCATGCGGGAGATAACGGAGGGCCCCAGTGGTCAGACCCCAGCGATCTAACACTTTAGATAGGGGATAAGTTGTTACATCCCGGAGTTATCCTTTAATTTTTGGCATTACCTCACCCTTTAGTGGTGTTTTTTTGGGCTCAATGGAAACTTTTCAAAATCACTGCATTCACTAGCTATGTTGTTGTTTTTTTTTGTTTTTGTTTTTGTTTTTTTCCTTTTCTTAAAAAAATTGTGGTGTTACTCCTCTCATAGTCCTCTTTAGGTGGAAGAAAGGGCATTTTTCAATAGAATTCCTTGAGTCACATGATATAAGAATCAGTGCACCTCTCTCCCCCTTGCCATGTGTTCTATGTACAGTTAATTGTTTACATCAGAATTCTGGACCAGGCTGTAAATTTTGGTTTTGGTAATATTTTTTGTTTGTCAGGGGAGCAGATATATTAATACTATTGATTCTTGGACAGTGTAAAACTTTCAAAATCACCAAATTTATCACAGTAGCTGTATGATATAAATCTGGCACATCTTTAGACTGTCTAATATAAGTTAGTACAGTGGTCCCTCAAGTTACAATATTAATTGGTTCCAGGGCAACCATTGTATGTTGAAACCATTGTATGTTGAGACCATAACTCTATGGAAAGATGGTAATTGGTTCTGAAGCCTCCAAAATTTTATCCAAAAATAGGAAAAAGGGAGGAGTAAACAAAAATAGGTAGATAACTAATATAGATAAAGCAAGTCCTTACATATAAAAGTACGAAAGATCTGCTGGTTGCTGTAAATCACTGTCTATGTAGAGGACAGGAGCTTCTTCAGGGTCCTGTATAGTACACACAATGTCCAAAAAAAGTATCATGGAGTCGCCTTTACCTGGTGTCCAAAGGAGCAGCTAACCCTGGCACAGGTAAAGAGTAGTACAGAACATGTAATACCTCCCTGCACTGTAGAGGGTGCTATCGGACAGGAATTCAGTGCATGCACTTCAGTAACAAGGGTTTTTCCAGTAAAATATCCGTTCTGATTGGTCAGTTCTTCCAGCCATGTTGAGTCTGGATTCAAGTTAAAATGGTCCAGAAAATACTATTGTATGTTGAAACTATTGTATGTTGAGGCCATTGTAAGTTGAGGGATCACTGTATCAGTAGTTTAGTTTTACATACCATTTCTGCATTCTTTTGTTTAGCAATTTGTTTACTAACCACTTAGGGACCAAGGGCGTACAGGTACGCCTTCGCTCCCTGGTACTTAAGGACCAAGGGCGTTCCTGTATGCACGTGGGAATTTCGGTCCCCGCCGCGCACCGGGCGGGGACCGGACCGGGTTGACTACTGATATCTATCAGCAGGCACCCCGTGCAAATGCCCAGGGGGGTCCTGAGATCAACCCCCCCCCCCCATGTCGGCAATTGCCGCAAATCACTGGTGAATTCATACTGGTCTACGGTGACCCGGTTACCCGGAAATTAAGGGGGATCGGGGTTGTCCAAGACACCCACGATACTCCTGAAGGGATAGGAGTGAGGTGGCAGGGGGGGCACCCCTCCTATCCCTGCTATTGGTCGTTCAGAAGCAAAGACCAATAGCAGATCGGGGGCAGGGGGGGGGGGTTAACGTTCGGTTCCCCCATTCTGCCCACCCACAGTGGCCGGGCAGAACGGGGAACCGTCGGTGCACAGTGCCGGAGGTCCACTTACCCATCGGCAGCTGGCGGCGATCAGCGGCAGCGGGCGGGGATTGGTCGTTCAGAAGCGACGACCAGTAGCAGATCGGGGGCGGGGGTTAACGTAGGCTGGGCAGAACGGGGAACCGTCGGGGAACAGCGCCGGAGGTCCACCTACCCATCGGCAGCGGGCGGCGATCAGCAGCAGTGGGCGGGGATCGGTGGCGGCAGAGGACAGCGATGTGGCTCCCTGGATTCTACGGAAGCCGGTGAGTTGCCTAGCAACATCTGGAGGGCTACAGTTTGGAGATCACTGTGCAGCGGTCTCTAAACAGTAGCCCTCTAGATGTTCCAAAACTGCAAATCCCAGTATGCCCAAACAGCAAATAGCTGTCTCGGCATGCTGGGAGTTGTATTTGCGTACCTCCAGCTGTTGCATAACTACATCTCAGTTGTAGTTTTGAAACAGCTGGACTGGCACACTGGTTGGAAAATACTGAGTTAGGCAACAGAACCTAACTGAAGGGTTTCCAACCAGTGTGCCTCCAGCTGTTTCAAAAGTACAACTCCCAGCATGCACGGTCTGTCAGTACATACTGGGAGTTGTAGTTTTGAAACAGCTGGAGGTTTGCCCCTCCATATGAATGTACAGGGTACATTGACACGGGCGAGTTTATAGTGAGTTTCCTGAAGTTTGAGCTGCTGCAAATTTTTTGCCGCAGCGCAAACTCCTAGCTGGAAACTCACCATAAACCCGCCCGTGTGAATGTACCCTAAAAACATTACACTACAATACACTAACACATAATTAAGGCTAAAACACTACATATACACCCCCTTACACTGTCCCCCCAGTTTAGCAACCGCTCGAGGCACCCTGTTTGGGAATCACTGTGTGGATGTAAAATGCTCTGCGGGCGAACTACAATGCTCAGAAGAGAAGGAGCGCCATTGGGCTTTTGGAGAGAAAATTTGTCCGGAATTGAAGGCCACGTGTGTTTACAAAGCCCCCATAGTGCCAGAACAATGGACCCCCCCACATGTGACCCATTTTGGAAACTACGCCCCTCATGTAATGTAATAAGTGGTACAGTGTGCATTTACACCCCACAGGTGTCTGACAGATTTTTGGAACAGTGGTCTGTGAAAATGAAAAATGAAATTTTTAAATTGCATAGCCTACTGTTCCAAAGATCTGTCAAACGCTAGTGGGGAGTAAATACTCACTGCACCCCTTATTAAATTCTGTGAGGGGTGTAGTTTCCAAAATGGGGTCACATGAGGGGGGTCCCGCTGTTCTGGCACCACGGGGGGGCTTTGTAAACGCACATGGCCCCTGACTTCCATTCCAAACAAATTCTCTCTCTAAAAGCTCAATGGCGCTCCTCCTCTTCTGAGCATTGTAGTGCGCCAGCAAAGCACTTGATGTCCACACATGGGGTATTTCCATACTCAGAAGAAATGGGGTTACAAATTTTAGGGGTAATTTTCTCCTATCACCCCTTGCAAAAATTAAAAATTTACACGTCCAACTTTAACAAAAAGTCGTCAAACACCTGTGAGGTGTTGAGGCTCACTGTACCCCTTGTTACATTCCTTGAGGGGTGTAGTTTCCAAAATAGTATGCCATGTTATTTTTTTGCTGTTCTGGCACAATAGGAGCTTCCTAAATGGGACATGCCCCCCAAAAACCATTTCAGCAAAATTTGCTTTCCAAAAGCCAAACGTGACTCCTTCTCTTCTGAGCATTGTAGTTCACCCTCAGAGCATTTTACGTCCTAACATGGGGTATTTCCATACTCAGAAGAGAGGGGGTTACAAATTTTGGGGGGCATTTTCTCCCATTACGCTTTGTAAAAATTGTAAATTTGGGAAAAAAATTTGCACTTTAGTGAAAAATATAATTATTTTCATTTACGCATCCGAATTTAATGAAAAGCCGTCAAACACCTGTGGGGTGTTAAGGCTCACTGGATCCCTTTATACGTGTCTTGAGGGGTGTAGTTTCCAAAATGGTATGCCACATGGGGCGTTTTCTGCTTTCTGGTACCATAGGGGCTTCCTTAATGTGACATGACCCCAAAAAAACATTTCAGCAAAATTCACTCTCCAAAATCCCATTGTTGTTCCTTTCCTTCTGAGCCCTCTACTGCGCCTGCCGAACACTTGACATACACATATGAGGTATTTCCTTACTCAAGAGAAATTGGGTTACACATTTTAGGAAGATTTCTCTCCTTTTACCCCTTGTAAAAATTCAAAAACTGGGTCTACAAGAACATGCCAGTGTAAAAAATATAGATTTAGAATTTTCTCCTTCAATTTGCTGCTATTCCTGTGAAACACCTAAAGGGTTAACACACTTACTGAATTTCACTTTGAATACTTTGAGGGGTGCAGTTTTTATAATGGGGTCATTTGTGGGGTATTTCTAATATTAAGGCCCTTCAAAATCAACTTCAAATCTGAACTGGTCCCTGAAAATTCCAATTTAGAAAATTTTGTGAAAAATTGGAAAATTGCTGCTGAACTTTGAAGCCCTCTGATGTCTTCCAAAAGTAAAAACATTTCAACTTTATGATGCCAACATAAAGTAGACATATTGTATATGTGAATCAATATATAATTTATTTGGAATGTCTATTTTCCTTACAAGCAGAGAGCTTCAAAGTTAGAAAAATGCTAAATTTTCAATTTTTGCATCAAATTTTGGAAATTTTTCACCAAGAAATTATGCAAGTATCGAAAAAATTTACCACTAACATAAAGTATATTTTGTCAGGAAAAAAACAGTCTTGGAATCAGAATGAAAAGTAAAAGCATCCCAGAGTTATTAATGCTTAAAGTGACAGTGGTCAGATGTTCAAAAAACGCTCTGGTGCTTAAGGTGAAAATTGGCTTGGTCCCTAAGGGGTTAAAATGCAAAAAAAAAATTTCCATAGTGTATCTACCCCATGTGAACATACCCTATCAGGACAGGTATAAGAGCTTTGTCCTGTAATAAGCCAAGCAACCCAGTGATCACATGATTGGGAGAGATATTCAGCCATTGGAAGTAACAATGAAGGTTCCCAGAGTGGACATGTTTCATGTGCAGACTATTGTATAGGGGTCAAGTAGTAAAAGGATCCACTGCCACCTTATAGGCAGCTTCCTACTGCCCATTAGATTGCATGTAATAATACATCTCATAGCTTACAGATACTGTTGGGTTGTTAGAGGAACATGAGGGGGAGCTCTATGAAAGGCCGACATGCTGTTCTTATGCAGGTGACCTCTGCTTTCTGTGTCCAACCCTGAAGGTTCCTATTGATGACAACAAGAAACAGAAATCAACAAAACACTGGTGCAGAAAATACATAGAAAAATCCTCATATTTTTTTATCATACAAATAGTAATGTGGTAAATATATAAAGAATAATTGTATATGTCAATCACTAATCAATCAGGTTATATGAATATTGTGCAGGAATATGTCTTTACTGTTTACAGAACGAGTCAATAAGCTGACCTCTGTCTCTTTTTTTGGAGATGGAGCGCCACACTTTTGAAAGGACACCCCACTATGACTACACGGATGACGAGGTAAATCTCATGTTTGTGTTGACTTTCATTAATCCTATAGTTGTGAATAATAATTGCTCTGTTAAAGTGAATCTTCTCCTGAATCATCTCCATACAAGGTGTAGAATCTGCAGATCTTTGCATTTAGGTGCTAGAGGGATAAGATTACCCATACATTTAGTTTTGATGATCGCCTGTGTTACCAGCTGAAGAGTCAAACAGTTGGTGCTAAGTTTCAGCAGCATCTCCTCCCTCCTCTGTTTTGTCGGATTAAGGAACTGAGTAGTGACGTGGGCTGTCAATCATGCCGAGGGGACATTACTGCACCCAGAGCGGCGAGACTAGATAAGTATAGCTCCCGTCTAGGGGGCTACTTACAGGGCTGCTGGGGGGGGGGGGGACTTACAAACTGCAAATCCTCCCCATCCCTGTGGACAGAAATGTCCTCCGGGGATGGTGCAGATGAAGATATTACTACACTGCTCAAAAAAATAAAGGGAACACTTAAATAACACAATTGCACTCCAAGTCAATAACATTTCTGTGAAATCACACTGTCCACTCAGGAAGAACACTGATTGACAATCAATTTCACATGCTGTTGTGCAAATGGAACAGACAACAGGTGGAAATTATAGGCAATTAACAAAACACCCCCAATAAAGGAGCGGTTCTGCAGGTGGTGACCACAGACCACTTCTCAGTTCCTATGCTTCCTGGCTGATGTTTTGGTCACTTTTGAATGCTGGCGGTGCTTTCCTTCTGGTGGTAGCATGAGACTGAGTCTACAACCCACACAAGTGGCTCAGGTAGTTCAGCTCTTCCAGGATGGCACATCAATGTGAGCTGTGGCAAGAAGGTTTGCTGTGTCTGTCAGCGTAGTGTCCAGAGCATGGAGGCGCTACCAGGAGACAGGCCAGTACATCAAGAGACATGGAGTAGGAGGGCAACAACCCAGCAGCAGGACCGGTACCTCGGCCTTTGTGCAAGGAGGAGCAGGAGGAAAACTGCCAGAGCCCTGTAAAACGACCTCCAGCAGGCCACAAATGTGCATGTGTTTACTCAAACGGTCAGAAACAGACTCCATGAGGGTGGTATTAGGGCCCGACATCCACAGGTGGGGGTTGTGCTTACCAGAAAATACCAAGATTGGCAAATGCGCCACTGTTGCCCTGTGCTCTTCACGGATGAAAGCAGGTTCACACTTAGCACATGTGACAGACTGCATTCTAAAAAAAAAAAAAAAAAAAATGTGGCTGTGACAGGGGGAAAATAGCCTAAAAGGCCATACGAACCCAGCCTTGGTCCCCCGCAGCTCCTGTGTGTCTCCTGGTCCCCTGATCTTCTCTTTTCTTCCTGCCTTTGAGACAGGCAATTAGTCCAGGACTTGCTCGCTCAGCCAATAACTGGCTGTCAGAGGACACTACTGTGAAGAAGAAAGATCGGGGGACCTAACCGGGGCGAAACAAAGCTGGGGTGGACCAACAGGGCATTGGGCTAGATATATATCTATCTATATTTTTTTTTTCCTGCCCCAGCAGCATATGATTCATTTTTTTTTTTTTAGAAAACATTGGAATACCCCTTTAATATTTAAAGGGGAACTCCGGTGGAAAAATTATGTTTTCAAATCAATTGATGCTATAAAGTTAAACAGTTTTGTAAATTACTTCTATTTAAAAATCTTAACCCTTCTAGTACTTATCAGCTGCTGTATACTACAGATATACTACAGAGAAATTTGTGAAATTCTTCACAGTCTGACAAGTCCAGTCTGTCCATGTTAGGGACTGTCCAGAGCTGGAGAGGTTTCTATGGGATTATGCTTCTAATCTGGACAGTTCCTGACATGGACAGTTGTGTCAACAGAGAGCACTGTGGTCAGACTGGAAATAACTACACAAACTTCTCTGTAGTATATCTGTAGTATACAGCAGCTGATAAGTACTAGAAGGATTACAAATCTGTTAAACTTTCTGGCACCAGTTGATTTGAAAACATTTGTTTTCCACTCTTTAAAGGTCTAACACATTGATAGGCTGCGCTCTTTCACTTTAATGGAACTGCCCTGCATTATCATTCACAGCTGCCTATATGGACAACCTGCTAATCCTGTAGACATAATGAAGAAGATGAGAAAGATGACCAGTTGCCCATTGCAACCAATTAGATTGCTTCTTCAATTTTTGAACAGGCCTCTGAAAAATAAAAGAAGCACTCTGATTGGTTGTAAGGGCAACTGGTAAACTTTTCCTAGACATAGGTTTTGATAACATTTCCCCCATGGTGTTCAGGGAGCATCCCAACCATCAAATATTGGTGGCCTTTCCTAAAGACAGGCCATCGACATTTACCTCTTAGTGGAGAGTAATAACACTACAGGTTATGGATACTAGATTCAAAAGGACAGAACGTTGGTTCAGGGATTTATTCTGATGCCATATTTGGAATCAGGAAGGAACATTTCCACTTGGTATTGGGCAATTGGCATGAGCCTTATAAGGTTTTTTTTTGCCTTCCTCTGGATCAACACAGTAGTGACACAATAGGCATATAGGTTGAACTTGATTAACTTTTTTTTTTTAATCTTTTTTCAATTGTGGGGAAGATTTATTAAACCTGTGCAGAGGAAACATTTACCAGTTTCCCATAGCAACAAATCAGGTTGCTCCTTTCATTTTTAAAAAAGCCTCTGAAAAAGAAAAAAAAGAAATCTAATTGGTTGCTATGGGCAACTGGTCAACTTTTCCTCTGCACAGATTTTGACACATCTCCTCCTTTCTAAGTATCTGTCCCCCAAAATAGAGCCTAAAATCCTGAATCCTGGATGTTTGATGCCATCTTTTCAAAAAGGCAATGTTGAAATCTATGTTGATATTTATTTCTTTATTTTTCTTAGTACCTAATATGATAGATTTACCAAGACCAGCAATTCATAACAGATGTAAAGTAAACTATCTACAGCCAACCCATACACAATGTATAGAGAGGCAGAGCACATACATGACTGCCTTTCCATGCTCGATATCACAGGTGGTCCCAACAATGAGACCCCTGCAATCATACTGCATACTTATCCCCCATTCTGGGAATAGGGTATACATCTTAACCTCTTAAGGACGCAGGGCGTATGGATACGCCCTGCATTCCGAGTCCTTAAAGACGCAGGGCGTATCCATATGCCCGTGGGAATTTCGGTCCCCACCGTTAGCCGGTTGGGGACCGGAGCCGGATGCCTGCTGAAATCTGCCCGCCCCTGGTTGTCAAGGGGCTCTGGAAAGAAGATGGAGGCCGTACCTGCAGGAGAAGATGCCTGGGGACCTGGGATCTTCGCTTGAGCCTGCAGGATCCTGATCAGGTAGGGAATCCACAGTGGGGGGGTGGAATTGAAAGTGAAAGTAAATCGATCTTTACTGTGGCAACCACTAGGGGGGCCAAACTGCAACTCCCAGCATGCCCAGAGAGCCAAAGGCTGTCTGGGCATGCTGGGAGTTGTAGTTTTGCAACATCTGGAGGGTCACAGTTTGGAGACCACTGTTACAGTGGTACCCAAACAGTAGCCCTCCAGATGTTGCCAAACTACAACTCTCAGCATGCCTCGACTGCCCAGGCATGCTGGGAGTTGTAGTTCTGTAACATCTGTCCCTTCAGATTTAGTAATTTTCATGACATTTTTGAAAATTGCTGCTCTACTTTGAAGCCCTCTAATTTTTTCAAAAAGCAAAAATATGTCCATTTTATGATGCCAACATAAAGTGGACATATTGTGTTTGTGAAGAAAAATAAAATGTATCTGGAATATCCATTTTCCTTACAATTAGAGAGCTTCAAAGTTAGAAAAATGCAAAATTTTCTAAATTTTCATGAAATTTTGGGATTTTTCACCAAAAAAGGATGCAAGTAACGCCGAAAATTTACCCCCAAAATAAAGTAGAATATGTCACGAAAAAACAATCAGAATCAGAATATTCGGTAAAAGCGTTTTCGCGTTATTAATTTGTAAAGTGACGGTGGTCAGAATTGCGAAAAAGGGCTCAGTCCTTAAGGTGAAAAAGGGCTGCGTCCTTAAGGGGTTAATAATGGGACAAACCCTTTAGGGTCTATTCACACAGCAGAATTTCCACACCAATTCCGCTTCCTTGGGTGGTTTCTGGCTTGTGGATTTTATGCGGAATTTGTGCTTAATCTGTGCAGAAATTCAGAAGTGTTAATGGGAGAGAGGAATCCCATAGAAGTCTATTGGGCTTTCATTTGAGGCAGAATTCCACAAGCGCAAATTCTGCTGTGTGAATAGACCCTTAGGCTATAATTCCACTTGGGATTTTGTGCAAAATTGCCCCCATTCTGTCGCACAGAGTTTTTTGCCTTGAAAAAGCGCTGCAGCCAGATTTCAATAAGGAACTGCAAAATGCTAGGTCCACTTGCCATTTTTGAGTTTGGCATTTTATAAATCTTTTTGGCTCAGTGGGTGATTTTCAAAAACGACCTCATGTTGAAAACATGGCGTTTTTCGAGCAAATCTGATTTATCTGCGAAGGCACGGATGCTGACCGCTGTGATTGGCCATACAGTACCGGCCAATCACCGGCAAACATGAATAAGTTATGTGAAGTTCTGTTCACATCACTGGCCGGAGTACGGTACAGTGCAGGGATGTGGAGCGGTGTTGCGTGTCACCTGCTTCTCATGACTAGAAATTATGATCACAATGGGTCTCAGGAGTGAGACCCGCTGTGATCTGTCACTTAGTGCAGGTACTACTGCTCCCAACATTGAACAGACTCTGTAGTACCACAATAATCACGCACATATAGTTGATATCGGATTTTACACTGTATTTATTAAAAATATCATTATTAAAATACATCAAAAACATTATTAATAAAAAGTTTTAGAAAATTAAGATAAAAATATATATTATTTTTACAATTACATGGACCCTTTATCCATTTGGGCTATTGCCGGCTACATTTTCACGTCCCTGACCGCTCACATCAATCATTACCTGATTGAAAATGTAAAAAACTTTTTGTCATAAAAAAGAAATACTTAATTCCCTACAAATTTTCCCATCCCTACTTCTTCATTTTAATTTTTTTTTCTCTTGTACCAAACTAAATTTGTTAAAATACACCCACAAGGAATCTGCCAAAAGGTAAAAACACCTGAAAAAACACCTGAAAAAAATCAGTGGCAGTTTTTCATGCATTTTTTCTGGTGTTTTTTTAGCCTAAAAAAGACACCAGTACAAAGCTTTAGTGTAATTCTAGCCTTAGGCTTCGTCCTATAGATTATTACTTAGATAAGATACAAATAAAGACATTTGATAGGGGAAATGAGTAAAACAAGATCATTTTATTTCATCATAATGTATAGATATAATACATTACGCCATAATATGTTTAATGAGCTGAATAAAACTAAGTTTAATCTGTTCTGTTCTAGGTCTTTGAGATGAACAGAAGGGCCATAGACATTATCACAGCGTTCCAGGAAGAAGTAAGTGACATTGGAGATAATCAAATTTGTTATATAAAAGTATATATATAAAGTTTAGTAGGCATTCAGGGGATTCATCAATTGTGATATTTTTGTTGATTTGTGAAAAAGGCAAATAATTGCACAATTTGTGCACTAACTGCAGATGTGTGATTATTTGCTGTTTAAGACGGTACTTGCTAAAGGGGTGTGACCTATTGAAAAGGGGTGTGGTTGCTCACCGTTTACACTGCCAGCCTAAACTGCTGCTAAGATCTCCCCTTGCTCAGAGCTGGCGGAGATATCATCATGGGTGCACAGGTTTACTGGACTTATATAGAGGTGTCTGCTTCTTCATAAATCCAGGGAGCCTGTGCGCTGGCAGGGAAGCCTGTGCGCTGGCAGGGAAGCCTGTGTGCTGACAGGGGAGCCCATACGCTGACAGGGGTGCCTGTGCACTGGCAGGGAAGCCCGTACGCTGACAGGAGAGCCCGTACGCTGACAGGAGAACCCGTACGCTGACAGGGGAGCCTGTGCGCTGGTGGGGGGAGCCCGTACGCTGGCAGGGGAGCCCGTGCGCTGACAGGGGAGCCTGTGCGCTGGCAGGGAAGCCCGTACGCTGACAGTAGAGCCCGTACGCTGACAGGGGAGCCTGTGCGCTGGTGGGGGGAGCCCGTACGCTGGCAGGGGAGCCTGTATGCTGATGAGGCTTCATAAATGCCCCCTAGATTATGTTATGGCAGATTTTACCAGTTTTGATGAATGTGTCAGTAATCTTATGTCTATGTAGCTAACCCTAATAGACCCCAAATATCTGTGCACACAGTATAAATGACCTGCACCATTGTTTCCATCGATGAAACTGGCACCAGAGGTTCCTCTTTCCTAGGATATATCAAGCTTATTTACCCAGCCCAAAGAACTGTCCAGAGTAGAAGAACCTTCATTCCTCATATCCCATGGTGCCATAAGGAATTTTAGGAACTCATACAGCCACAGCGTCTGTCCCTCCCTCCTCCCTTCCAAAAGCAATAGTCCAAAAAACTACTTTTTTAACCTCTTAAGGACCCTTGATATACGCGTATGTCATGACACCCTGGTACTTAAGGACCAGGACCCATGACGTATGCGTACGTCATGGAGTATTCCGGTCCCCGCAGCGCGCCGGGCGGGGATCGGACCGGGATGCCTGCTGAAATCCTTCAGAACCCCCCCCCCCCCCATGTCGGCGAACGCGGCAACTCGCAAGTGAATTCACACTTGCGATTTGTGCAATTACGGGTCTATGGTGACCCGGAATATAAGGGGGATTGCGATCCCCCTGAAGGGATAGGAGTGAGGTGGCAGGGGTGCCACCCCTCCTATCCCTGCTATTGGTCGTATAGACGCGACGACCAATAGCAGATCGGGGGCGGGGGGGGGGGTTACTTTCGGTTTCCCCATTCTGCCCACCCACAATAGGCGGGGCAGGACGGAGAAACAGACAGGGACCGGCGCCGAAGGTCACTTACCGATCTGCGGAGGCTGCGGGCGACGGTGATCGGTGGGCAACGATGTTGTGCGGCTGGCTCCCTGGATCCTAGGGAAGCCGATGAGTTGCCTAGCAACATCTGGAGGGCTACAGTTTGAGACCACTATACAGTGGTCTCAAAACTGTAGCCCTACAGATGTTACAAAACTACAGTTTTGGAGTTGTAGTTTTGCAACAGCTGGAGACACACTGGTTTGAAAATACTGAGTTAGGTAACAGAACCTAACTGAAGGTTTTCCAACCAGAGTGTCTCCAGCTGTTGCAAACGTACAACTCACAGCATGCACGGTCTGTCAGTACATGCTGGGAGTTGTAATTTTGAAAAAGCTGGAGGTTTGACCCCCCCCCCCCCCCCATGTGAATGTACAGGGTACATTCACACGGGCAGGTTTACAGTAAGTTTCCTGCTTGAAGTTTGAGCTGCAGAGCAAACTCCTAGCTGGAAACTCACCGTAACCCGCCAGTGCGAATGCACCCTAAAAACACTACACTACACTAACACATAATGAAGGGTAAAACACAACATATACACCCCCTTACACTGTTCCCCCCCCCCCCCCCCCCCCAATAAAAATGAAAAACGTATTGTATGACAGTGTTTCCAAAACGGAGCCTCCAGCTGTTGCAAAACAACAACTCCCAGCATTTCCGGACAGCCACTGACTGTCCAGGCATGCTGGGAGTTTAGCAACAGCTGGAGGCACCCTTTTTGGGAATCACTGGTGTAGAATACCCCTATGTCCACCCCTATGCAATCCCTAATTTAGTCCTCAAATGCGCATGGAGCTCTCTCATTGCAGAGCCCTGTCGTATTTCAAGGTATCAGTTTAGGGTCACATATGGGGTATTTCCATGCAGCTAAAGCAGGACGAAATTGCTTTCTGACATCAAGTTAGACTACATTCACACCACTATTTTTATCATACGTTTGCCAGATCACCTGTAGAAATTTCAAAGTTGGCCACTGCCGTATCCCCGCCAGACCCACGCCACATCTCATTCTCATTTTTGAGACTGGAGTCAGATAGTGACTTTGGTCGGCTCATTTTTGCACCGCATCAGTTTTATTGCCGGACTTAAACCGCAACATTCCATGGTTTTTCCGTCCAGCAACAAAACCAGATTTTGTTGTGAAAAATGATCTGACCAGAGTCACTATCTAACTCCAGTTGGCTCATGCAAATCAATGAGACAGGTCTGTCGAGGATACAGCAGCGGACGGTTTTGAAATTTCCGGCGATCCGGCGACTGTATGAAGAAATCGTGGTGTGAATGTTCCCTCTGTGATCATTTTTCCAGAAGGGGCGATTTCCCCATGGACACCCATGCTTGCACTATAGATCTACAATAAAGCTGTGAATTATAATACACAGAAGAAAGTGCTGAACTTTTCCCAAAGGAATCCTACAAATATTTACAGGCATATTTAAAGTTGTGAATAAACCGGGCTATTCACAAAACGTAAATCCTCAATTCCAGCCACCAGCCAATTGCATAAGGTCTAAAATACATAGAGCATATAATAACACTGCCAGTGAAGAGACGTAGTAATAAAAGGGGAGACCAAATTTAGGGAATACACTTGCTTTAAAAGATGTGTCTTTAGGGCATGTTTGAAACTGAGGAAGATGGGTATAAGCCTGATGGTCCGAGGTATTGCATTACAGAGAACTGGTGCAGCACAAGCAAAGTCTTAGAGGTGGAATTGAGGGGTTCAGATTAAAGAAGATGTTAACTTTAGATCATTTCACTACTTATTAGCTGCTGAATATTACAGAGGAAATTCTTTTCTTTTTGGAACACAGTGCTCTCTGCTGACATCATGTCCACAGTGCTCTCTGTTGACATTTCTGTCCATTTTAGGAACTGTCCAGAGCAGCATATGTTTTCTATGGGGATTTTCTCCTACTCTGGACAGTTTTTAAAATGGACAGAGGTGTCAGCAGAGAGCACTGTGGTCATGACGTTAGCAGAGAGCTCTATGTAAGAAAATAATTTCCTCTGTAGTATTCAGCAGCTAATAAGTACTGGAAGGATTAAGATTTTTTTTAATAGAAGTAATTTACAAATCTGTTTAACTTTCTGGCACCAGTTGATTAAAAAAAAAAGTTTTCCACCGGAGTATCCCTTTAAGATCACATAACAGCTGTAGAGAAAGATGAATCTGGCAGTGGCATTTAGGATGGACTGGAGAGGGAGAGTTTAGAGAAGGGAAGGCCTATTAGTAAAGAGTTTCAGTAGTCCAGGTGGGAATGAATTAAAGCATCCACAATAGTTTTGGTTGTTTCAGCAGTAAATGAGGGGTGCGTGGAAGACAGATCTGAGTCTACCATAACTTCAAGACAGCGGGTTTACTGTCCAGGAGTAATGGTTGTACCACTCACCGAGATGGAGATGTCAGGTTTAGGTAGATTAAATGGAGGAAATACAAGAAGTTCTGTAATAGAAAGATTTCTTTTCAGGAATAGGGAGGACACAATGTTAGAGACAGCAAAGAGAAAGTTGCTGGTGTTCTGTAGGAGTGCGGGGGTGATGATACGGGAAGAGGTAGAGAGCTGTATGTCATCAGCGGAGAGATGGTACTGGAGTTCAAATCTACTGAGGAGAAGGCCCAGGAAGGGTCCCTGAACCCCAACAACAAGAGCAGCAGGGAAATAGCTAGAGATAGGGATTGATACACCGAAGGAGCGTTCACGGAGGTAGGAAACAAAAACCAGGAGAGAGAGGAATCTTTAAGAACAATGGAGTGGAGTATAGCAAGAAGTAATTGGTGATCTACAGTGTCAAATGCTGCATAGAGATCAAGAAGAATCAGTAGAGAGAATTGCTATTAGATTTAACCATAAGACATAATTAGTGACTTCGGTTAAGCCAGTTTCTGTGGAGAATGGGGAATGTAATCCAGACAGTAAGGGGTCAAGGAGAGAGTTCCTGGAGAGATAATGGATTAGGTGGGAATAGACCAAGCATTCCAGGAGTTTGGAGATGAAGTGGAGAGACAGGTCAATAGTTAGCTGCACAGGATCCAGAGATGTTTTCTTCAGAAATGGGGTTATGACAGAATGTTTGAAGGAGGAATGAAAGATTTTAGTTATGTGATTGGTGATGGCAGGGGAGAGAATGCGGTAACACGGTGAGAGGATGTACCTGTATATACTTTCATGTACTGATTCATAGCACTATATACATGTATATAGCATCATGTACCTGTATATTACATCACCTACCTGTATATACCACCATTGAACTTTATATTTCATCACCTACCAGTACAAACCACCATGTAGATAGCAGCGTATGCCTGTGCAGCTGGCTTTTTTGGGGGTAGGGGTGTGCTGATACAGGACTTCACCAGGGGCACAATGGACACTATAGTGCCCCACACAGTAGTTAGATCTCAGTATAGTGTCCCTCACAGAAGATTGTAGGGATGTACTGATATTGGTATCAGTCAGGATATAGGTATGAACTTCGTATACTCGTGCAAATGTCCCTGCTAACATATGATGTAGATATAAGAAAGGCTTTCTTCACAACGGTCACATGGGTTCAGTTTTAAAGACATGATGAATATGAAGGATTTGTTATAATCTAGTTTCTAAAAGATCTTCTAAATAGAATTACACAGAATGCTGCAGTATTCTAGAAGACAGAGACTACGTGCGCTCTTTTCTTATAGATATTTTCTTTATTAATAGATAAGCCCTTCAATACATAAGTATGTTCTGAATACCTACATTAGATTGAAGTAACAATAACTTATTTCTGTTTTATTTTTCATGTGGACAGAACAGAGAACAGGAACTAAGGATCACCCAATACTATGTAAGTGATATAACAAATAACCATATTAGCTCCTTATAGACAGAGGCAATTTTCATTTTTTTGCAGTTTCAGTTTTTCCTCCTCTCTTCTTATAGTCATAAAAATGTTTCATAAAATATGCTGGGAAACAAAAAATTTATTTTAAGGTGAAAACGAACACAAATTTTTTTTTTTTTTTTATCTGAGTTGGGGGTGCTATTTTTTATACATTGTTTATTATGCTCGTTAACTGACATGTTATGTTGATGCTTTTAAAATGTACACATATGCTTAAAGAGGTAATCCAGGGAAGTATATATATATATATATATATATATATATATATATATATATATACATATATATATATATATATATATATATATATATATATATATATACATATAGTCCAACAGGAAGCATGAAGCGGCACTCCAGCGATTTCAAGATAAGAAAAAGTTACTTTATTCACCCATAGTGCTACATTTCGACCCTCTCAATGGAGTCTTTATCAAGCATGCTTGAAATCGCTGGAGTGCCGCTTCATGCTTCCTGTTGGACTATTTTTGTTTGATGCACCTTTGGTCAACGTTGGAGCTGGCTGAGCACCCACAGATCTATTATATAGGGCTAGAAGCCCCTTCATGGTGCTCCTTAACTACTATTTTCAATTTTATATAATATATATATTTATGAAAAGAGCACAAACCAAAGCAACCACACTACCTGGATATGTTCCCTGTAAACTATCCTGCCTGATATGCATTGTCTTCTCTGGCTTCTTGAAATTCTTTGCCATCTTTCCCTCGCCTTGCCTACATCTCCCAGCAATCATTGCAGCACTGCTCTGTCAGCTGGCTCCCTTCTGCAGTGAGCAGCAGAGAGAGGTTCAGTGTCTGATTGGCTGAGGCTTCACACACCTCACAGTTCTTAGCACTAAAGAGAGCATGACCATCAGTGCAGGGTAGAAACCACATGGTCTGTGTCTCACAGGAAGGTGGGGGTTGCTTTCAGATAGTTATTAGGACAGAGACAGAGTGGATGGCTGGATGATGTCATTCCCTCACTTTATGCACATAAGTAACAACTAAAGAGGGGAGACTGCTCTATATAGCTAATGAATGATATTTAGACAAATAAATACGTTGATGAGAGGAAAAGATGGGCTATAGGTTTAGTTTCCCAGAGTACCCCTTTTTACACCTGTGGAATCATTTTAGGGCTCTTTTTTTCTGTATAAGTCATTCCCCATGCAGGATTAATAAGGTTAAGTTTTATGAGTTAGGATAATTATACATGCAGTTATTCCAAATATGCAAACAACATTTTTTTTTCTTTACTTTTTTGTATGGGGAGGGTTAATTTATATTTGTAAAAACAGATTTCTTTTTCTTTACACGTTAACAGCCAATTACTGTTGGGGCTTGCTGGAAGATGTGGTTTTGCAACTTTTGTAGGTCTAGAGTTTGGTGACCAATGCCCAAGGGGACTTGTATGAGCAATGGTTAGATGACTTATACAGATTTATGCAGGACATATGTCCTTTATTGATCTAAGTGATTTACATACATCCCACTCCATACATCCTACAACACGCGCTCAGAGATAAGAGACGGACTGCAGTTCTGGAGATCGTGGAGGTCCCAGCAGTCAGACCCTCCTCAATTATACTCTTACCTTCAACCTGTGGATATGGATTAAGACATTTTTACTGCATCCTTGAGGACTGATTTTTTATTTTCTCTGTAATTAATTGTTTTGCATTGTAGTATAAGCCCTCTGTGGTTATGCACAACATCAGAAACCTTGGTTACTAGTTTATTTTGTTAAAGTGAGCTACACATATCTTTCTTCTTGTTCATTGTTTCATAAACCTTGTTGTTATCATTCATGAGTCAACCTAAAAGAAGTATTTCCTAGAGAAAAGTGATATTTGCCCAAAATTGCCTACAAATAAAGACACCATCGTTGGACCTCTGTTGTCTCATTATGTCAAAGTCTTGGCTTTGGATCCCCTGATACTGTTCTAGTCGAGAGCAACCCTTTCTGACGGAGGATATTACAACAATCATGGAAGGCTGGATGAGGCAAATCATACAGATTATCTGATTTACTTATGTGTGAAGGAAGAAGAGGAGAAGAAGGAGAAGGAAAACAAAGAAGAGGAAGAGGAAAAAGAGGAGGATGAAGGGGAGGAAAAAGAAGAGGAAGAGAAGGAGAAAAAGAAGAAACATGAAGAGGAGAAGGAGAACGAAGATGAGAAGCAGGATGAAGGGGACAATGAAGAAAAAAAAGAAGAGAAGGAGGAAGAGAATGACAGAAAGGAGAAAGAACAAGTGGAGAAGAATGAAGGGCAGAATGAAGCAGAGGAAGAGGTAAAGAAGGAGAAAGATGAAAAGGTAATAGAAGAAGAAGAAGAAGAAGAGCTAACTTGCTGCACGTGGTTTTGTACACCAACTAGAGCCTTCATCAGCAGCGTAACAAACTTTTTCTTTACCAAATGTGGAGGACTCCCTTAACATCAAGTGGAGTCTGGAGGAGGCGCTGTTAAAGAGATTATCAATAGGTATTACCTTTCTTCCCTTCCCAGCAGCTCACTTCTGATTTGGTCTCTACTCTTCCTAATACCTTCTGGTATGAAAAGGTAGATCTTAGATGGCAGAGCAGGTACTATGCTGAAGCCTTTACATGCAGGTGAAACCAGTGGCAGCAAATGTATGCAACATTGTGTGTACATTGGCTACCATATGGAGGCATGGTTTTGCCCACATGTGGTGACCACAACAAAGTACTTGACCCACCATCTCATTCCCCCCCTTTTATTCCAGGTGATAAGTCAACAGGGAAAGAGACCAAGCTTGAAGTGAGCCACTGGGAACCAGGGAAAGATAATGCCATTTTAGATGCTGAGATAACCCCTTTAACATGTAGAGGCAAATGAGGCGCCATTACTATCAGGAGGGTTCATTTGCCTCATATGGGGTAGGAGGAGACCCCCTTTAAGATCAAAGATTGGAGGACAAGACTCCCTTAAGACCACTGGAGTCTGGAGGAGGCGCTGTTAAAGAGGTTATCAAGACAGCTGAAAAGGTATGACCTTCCTTCGCTTCCCAGCCACTGGAGAGAGGGAAAAGTTTATGCCATTTTAGCTCCTTTGATAACCCCTTTAACATAAAGAGGCAAATGAGGCGCCTATAACATCAGGAGGATTCATTTGCCTCATAAGGGGTAGGAGGAGACCCCCTTTAAGATCAAAGACTGGAGGACAAGACTCCCTTAAGACCACTGGAGTCTGGAGGAGGCGCTGTTAAAGAGGTTATCAAGACAGCTGAAAAAGTATGACCTTACCTCGCTTCCCAGCAGCTCACTTCTGCTTTGGTCTTGACTCATCCTGATACCTTCTGGTATGAAAATGGAAGGCCGAGATGGGGGAGCAGGTAGCATGTTGCAGTCGTCACATGCAGGCGAAATCAGTGGCGGCAAATGTATGCAACATCGGAGGCCTGGTTTCACCCACATGTGGTGACCACAACACATTACCTGACCCCTTATTTCAGCCACCCCCTTTATTCCAGGTGAGAAGGTATAGGGATGAGATGAGAGCTATGTGGAAAAGAACCACTGGAGGTAGGGGAAAGTTTATGCCATTTTAGCTCCTCTGATAACCCCTTTAACATATAGAGGCAAATGAGGCGCATTTAACATCAGGAGGATTCATTTGCCTCATAAGGGGTAGGAGGAGACCCCCTTTAAGATCAAAGACTGGAGGACAAGACTCCCTTAAGACCACTGGAGTCTGGAGGAGGCGCTGTTAAAGAGGTTATCAAGAAATCTGAAAAGGTATGACCTTACCTTGCTTTCCCAGCAGCTCACTTCTGGATTGGTCTCGACTCGTCCTGATACCTTCTGGTATGAAAATGGAGGGCCGAGATGGGGGAGCAGGTAGCATGTTGCAGTCGTCACATGCAGGCGAAATCAGTGGCGGCAAATGTATGCAACATCGGAGGCCTGGTTTCACCCACATGTGGTGACCATAACACATTACCTGACCCCTTTTGTCAGCCACCCCCTTTATTCCAGGTGAGAAGGTATCGGGATGAGATGAGAGCTAACTGGAAAAGAGCTGGAGGGAGGGGAAAGTTTATGCCATTTTAGCTCCTTTGATAACCCCTTTAACATATAGAGGCAAATGAGGCGCCTTTTACATCAGGAGGATTCATTTGCCTCATAAGGGGTAGGAGGAGACCCCCTTTAAGATCAAAGATTGGAGGACAAGACTCCCTTAAGACCACTGGAGTCTGGAGGAGGCGCTGTTAAAGCGGTTATCAAGACAGCTGAAAAGGTATGACCTTCCTTCGCTTCCCAGCCACTGGAGAGAGGGAAAAGTTTATGCCATTTTAGCTCCTCTGATAACCCCTTTAACAGAGGCAAATGAGGCGCCTTTAACATCAGGAGGATTCATTTGCCTCATAAGGGGTAGGAGGAGACCCCCTTTAAGATCAAAGACTGGAGGACAAGACTCCCTTAAGACCACCGGAGTCTGGAGGAGGCGCTGTTAAAGAGGTTATCAAGACAGCTGAAAAAGTATGACCTTACCTTGCTTCCCAGCAGCTCACTTCTGCTTTGGTCTTGACTCATCCTGATACCTTCTGGTATGAAAATGGAGGGCCGAGATGCAGGAGCAGGTAGCATGTTGCAGTCGTCACATGCTGGCGAAATCAGTGGCAGCAAATGTACGCAACATCGTATGTACATTGTCTACCACATGGAGGCCTGGTTTCACCCACATGTGGTGACCACAACACATTACCTGACCCCTTATTTCAGCCACCCCCTTTATTCCAGGTGAGAAGGTATCGGGATGAGATGAGAGCTATGTGGAAAAGAGCCACTGGAGAGAGGGAAAAGTTTATGCCATTTTAGCTCCTCTGATAACCCCTTTAACATATAGAGGCAAATGAGGCGCCTTTTACATCAGGAGGATTCATTTGCCTCATAAGGGGTAGGAGGAGACCCCCTTTAAGATCAAATACTGGAGGACAAGACTCCCTTAAGACCAGTGGAGTCTGGAGGAGGCGCTGTTAAAGCGGTTATCAAGACAGCTGAAAAGGTATGACCTTCCTTCGCTTCCCAGCCACTGGAGAGAGGGAAAGGTTATGCCATTTTAGCTCCTCTGATAACCCCTTTAACAGAGGCAAATGAGGCGCCTTTTACATCAGGAGGATTCATTTGCCTCATAAGGGGTAGGAGGAGACCCCCTTTAAGATCAAAGATTGGAGGACAAGACTCCCTTAAGACCACTGGAGTCTGGAGGAGGCGCTGTTAAAGAGGTTATCAAGACAGCTGAAAAGGTATGACCTTCCTTCGCTTCCCAGCCACTGGAGAGAGGGAAAAGTTTATGCCATTTTAGCTCCTCTGATAACCCCTTTAACAGAGGCAAATGAGGCGCCTTTAACATCAGGAGGATTAATTTGCCTCATAAGGGGTAGGAGGAGACCCCCTTTAAGATCAAAGACTGGAGGACAAGACTCCCTTAAGACCACCGGAGTCTGGAGGAGGCGCTGTTAAAGAGGTTATCAAGAAAGCTGAAAAAGTATGACCTTACCTCGCTTCCCAGCAGCTCACTTCTGCTTTGGTCTTGACTCATCCTGATACCTTCTGGTATGAAAATGGAGGGCCGAGATGCAGGAGCAGGTAGCATGTTGCAGTCGTCACATGCAGGCGAAATCAGTGGCAGCAAATGTACGCAACATCGTATGTACATTGTCTACCACATGGAGGCCTGGTTTCACCCACATGTGGTGACCACAACACATTACCTGACCCCTTATTTCAGCCACCCCCTTTATTCCAGGTGAGAAGGTATCGGGATGAGATGAGAGCTATGTGGAAAAGAGCCACTGGAGGTAGGGGAAAGTTTATGCCATTTTAGCTCCTCTGATAACCCCTTTAACATATAGAGGCAAATGAGGCGCCTTTTACATCAGGAGGATTCATTTGCCTCATAAGGGGTAGGAGGAGACCCCCTTTAAGATCAAATACTGGAGGACAAGACTCCCTTAAGACCAGTGGAGTCTGGAGGAGGCGCTGTTAAAGCGGTTATCAAGACAGCTGAAAAGGTATGACCTTCCTTTGCTTCCCAGCCACTGGAGAGAGGGAAAAGTTTATGCCATTTTAGCTCCTCTGATAACCCCTTTAACAGAGGCAAATGAGGCGCCTTTAACATCAGGAGGATTCATTTGCCTCATAAGGGGTAGGAGGAGACCCCCTTTAAGATCAAAGATTGGAGGACAAGACTCCCTTAAGACCACTGGAGTCTGGAGGAGGCGCTGTTCAAGAGGTTATCAAGACAGCTGAAAAGGTATGACCTTCCTTCGCTTCCCAGCCACTGGAGAGAAGGAAAAGATTATGCCATTTTAGCTCCTCTGATAACCCCTTTAACAGAGGCAAATGAGGCGCCTTTAACATCAGGAGGATTAATTTGCCTCATAAGGGGTAGGAGGAGACCCCCTTTAAGATCAAAAACTGGAGGACAAGACTCCCTTAAGACCACTGGAGTCTGGAGGAGGCGCTATTAAAGAGGTTATCAAGACAGCTGAAAAGGTATGACCTTCCTTCGCTTCCCAGCCACTGGAGAGAGGGAAAAGTTTATGCCATTTTAGCTCCTCTGATAACCCCTTTAACAGAGGCAAATGAGGCGCCTTTAACATCAGGAGGATTAATTTGCCTCATAAGGGGTAGGAGGAGACCCCCTTTAAGATCAAAGACTGGAGGACAAGACTCCCTTAAGACCTTTGGAGTCTGGAGGAGGCGCTATTAAAGAGGTTATCAAGACAGCTGAAAAGGTATGACCTTCCTTCGCTTCCCAGCCACTGGAGAGAGGGAAAAGTTTATGCCATTTTAGCTCCTCTGATAACCCCTTTTATAGAGGCAAATGAGGCGCCTTTAACATCAGGAGGATTCATTTGCCTCATAAGGGGTAGGAGGAGACCCCCTTTAAGATCAAATACTGGAGGACAAGACTCCCTTCAGACCAGTGGAGTCTGGAGGAGGCGCTGTTAAAGCGGTTATCAAGACAGCTGAATAGGTATGACCTTCCTTTGCTTCCTAGCCACTGGAGAGAGGGAAAAGTATATGCCTTTTTAGCTTCTCTGATAACCCCCTTAACATATAGAGGCAAATGAGGCACCTTTTACATCAGGAGGATTCATTTGCCTCATAAGGGGTAGGAGGAGACCCCCTTTAAGATCAAAAACTGGAGGACAAGACTCCCTTAAGACCACCGGAGTCTGGAGGAGGCGCTGTTAAAGAGGTTATCAAGACAGCTGAAAAAGTATGACCTTACCTTGCTTCCTAGCAGCTCACTTCTGCTTTGGTCTTGACTCATCCTGATACCTTCTGGTATGAAAATGGAGGGCCGAGATGCAGGAGCAGGTAGCATGTTGCAGTCGTCACATGCAGGCGAAATCAGTGGCAGCAAATGTACGCAACATCGTATGTACATTGTCTACCACATGGAGGCCTGGTTTCACCCACATGTGGTGACCACAACACATTACCTGACCCCTTATTTCAGCCACCCCCTTTATTCCAGGTGAGAAGGTATCGGGAGGAGATGAGAGCTATGTGGAAAAGAGCCACTGGAGGTAGGGGAAAGTTTATGCCATTTTAGCTCCTCTGATAACCCCTTTAACATATAGAGGCAAATGAGGCGCCTTTTACATCAGGAGGATTCATTTGCCTCATAAGGGGTAGGAGGAGACCCCCTTTAAGATCAAAGACTGGAGGACAAGACTCCCTTAAGACCTTCGGAGTCTGGAGGGGGCGCTATTAAAGAGGTTATCAAGACAGCTGAAAAGGTATGACCTTCCTTCGCTTCCCAGCCACTGGAGAGAGGGAAAAGTTTATGCCATTTTAGCTCCTTTGATAACCCCTTTTACAGAGGCAAATGAGGCGCCTTTAACATCAGGAGGATTCATTTTCCTCATAAGGGGTAGGAGGAGACCCCCTTTAAGATCAAAAACTGGAGGACAAGACTCCCATAAGACCACTGGAGTCTGGAGGAGGCGCTGTTAAAGAGGTTATCAAGACAGCTGAAAAAGTATGACCTTACCTCGCTTTCCAGCAGCTCACTTCTGCTTTGGTCTTGACTCATCCTGATACCTTCTGGTATGAAAATGGAGGGCCGAGATGTGGGAGCAGGTAGCATGTTGCAGTCGTCACATGCAGGCGGAATCAGTGGCAGCAAATGTACGCAACATCGTATGTACATTGTCTACCACATGGAGGCCTGGTTTCACCCACATGTGGTGACCACAACACATTACCTGACCCCTTATTTCAGCCACCCCCTTTATTCCAGGTGAGAAGGTATAGGGAGGAGATGAGAGCTATGTGGAAAAGAGCCACTGGAGGTAGGGGAAAGTTTATGCCATTTTAGCTCCTCTGATAACCCCTTTAACATATAGAGGCAAATGAGGCGCCTTTTACATCAGGAGGATTAATTTGCCTCATAAGGGGTAGGAGGAGACCCCCATTAAGATCAAATACTGGAGGACAAGACTCCCTTAAGACCAGTGGAGTCTGGAGGAGGCGCTGTTAAAGCGGTTATCAAGACAGCTGAAAAGGTATGACCTTCCTTCGCTTTCCAGCCACTGGAGAGAGGGAAAAGTTTATGCCATTTTAGCTCCTCTGATAACCCCATTTACAGAGGCAAATGAAGCGCCTTTAACATCAGGAGGATTCATTTGCCTCATAAGGGGTAGGAGGAGACCCCCTTTAAGATCAAATACTGGAGAACAAGACTCCCTTAAGACCAGTGGAGTCTGGAGGAGGCGCTGTTAAAGCGGTTATCAAGACAGCTGAATAGGTATGACCTTCCTTTGCTTCCTAGCCACTGGAGAGAGGGAAAAGTTTATGCCTTTTTAGCTCCTCTGATAACCCCCTTAACATATAGAGGCAAATGAGGCGCCTTTTACATCAGGAGGATTCATTTGCCTCATAAGGGGTAGGAGGAGACCCCCTTTAAGATCAAAAACTGGAGGACAAGACTCCCTTAAGACCACTGGAGTCTGGAAGAGGCGCTGCTAAAGAGGTTATCAAGACAGCTGAAAGGGTATGACCTTACCTTGCTTTCCCAGCAGCTCACTTCTGGATTGGTCTCGACCCGTCCTGATACCTTTTGGTATGAAAATGGAGGGCCGAGATGGGGGAGCAGGTAGCATGTTGCAGTCGTCACATGCAGGCGAAATCAGTGGCAGCAAATGTATGCAACATCGTATGTACATTGTCTACCACATGGAGGCCTGGTTTCACCCACATGTGGTGACCACAACACATTACTTAACCCCTTATGTCAGCCACCCCCTTTATTCCATTTGAGAAGGTATCGGGATGAGATGAGAGCTAACTGGAAAAGAGCCACTTGAGGGAGGGTAAAGTTTATGCCATTTTAGCTCCTTTGATAACCCCCTTTACAGAGGCAAATGAGGCGCCTTTTACATCAGGAGGATTCATTTGCCTAATAAGGGGTAGGAGGAGACCCCCTTTAAGATCAAATACTGGAGGACAAGACTCCCTTAAGACCAGTGGAGTCTGGAGGAGGCGCTGTTAAAGAGGTTATCAAGACAGCTGAAAAAGTATGACCTTACCTCGCTTTCCAGCAGCTCACTTCTGCTTTGGTCTTGACTCATCCTGATACCTTCTGGTATGAAAATGGAGGGCCGAGATGAGGGAGCAGGTAGCATGTTGCAGTCGTCACATGCAGGCGGAATCAGTGGCAGCAAATGTACGCAACATCGTATGTACATTGTCTACCACATGGAGGCCTGGTTTCACCCACATGTGGTGACCACAACACATTACCTGACCCCTTATTTAAGCCACCCCCTTTATTCCAGGTGAGAAGGTATAGGGAGGAGATGAGAGCTATGTGGAAAAGAGCCACTGGAGGTAGGGGAAAGTTTATGCCATTTTAGCTCCTCTGATAACCCCTTTAACATATGGAGGCAAATGAGGCGCCTTTTACAACAGGAGGATTCATTTGCCTCATAAGGGGTAGGAGGAGACCCCCTTTAAGATCAAATACTGGAGGACAAGACTCCCTTAAGACCAGTGGAGTCTGGAGGAGGCGCTGTTAAAGCGGTTATCAAGACAGCTGAAAAGGTATGACCTTCCTTCACTTCCCAGCCACTGAAGAGAGGGAAAAGTTTATGCCATTTTAGCTCCTCTGATAACCCCTTTAACATATAGAGGCAAATGATGCGCCTATAATATCAGGAGGATTCATTTGCCTCATAAGGGGTAGGAGGAGACCCCCTTTAAGATCAAAGACTGGAGGACAAGACTCCCTTAAGACCACTGGAGTCTGGAGGAGGCGCTGTTAAAGAGGTTATCAAGACAGCTGAAAAAGTATGACCTTACCTCGCTTCCCAGCAGCTCACTTCTGGTTTGGTCTTGACTCATCCTGATACCTTTTGGTATGAAAATGGAGGGCCGAGATGGGGGAGCAGGTAGCATGTTGCAGTCGTCACATGCAGGCGAAATCAGTGGCAGCAAATGTACGCAACATTGTATGTACATTGTCTACCACATGGAGGCCTGGTTTCACCCACATTTGGTGACCACAACACATTACCTGACCCCTTATTTCAGCCACCTCCTTTATTCCAGGTGAGAAGGTATCGGGATGAGATGAGAGCTAACTGGAAAAGAGCCACTGGAGGGAGGGGAAAGTTTATGCCATTTTACCTCCTCTGATATCCCCTTTAACATATAGAGGCACATGAGGCGCCTTTTACATCAGGAGGATTCATTTGCCTCATAAGGGGTAGGAGGAGACCCCCTTTAAGATCAAAGACTGGAGGACAAGACTCCCTTAAGACCTTCGGAGTCTGGAGGGGGCGCTATTAAAGAGGTTATCAAGACAGCTGAAAAGGTATGACCTTTCTTCGCTTCCCAGCCACTGGAGAGAGGGAAAAGTTTATGCCATTTTAGCTCCTCTGATAACCCCTTTTATAGAGGCAAATGAGGCGCCTTTAACATCAGGAGGATTCATTTGCCTCATAAGGGGTAGGAGGAGACCCCCTTTAAGATCAAATACTGGAGGACAAGACTCCCTTCAGACCAGTGGAGTCTGGAGGAGGCGCTGTTAAAGCGGTTATCAAGACAGCTGAATAGGTATGACCTTCCTTTGCTTCCTAGCCACTGGAGAGAGGGAAAAGTATATGCCTTTTTAGCTTCTCTGATAACCCCCTTAACATATAGAGGCAAATGAGGCACCTTTTACATCAGGAGGATTCATTTGCCTCATAAGGGGTAGGAGGAGACCCCCTTTAAGATCAAAAACTGGAGGACAAGACTCCCTTAAGACCACCGGAGTCTGGAGGAGGCGCTGTTAAAGAGGTTATCAAGACAGCTGAAAAAGTATGACCTTACCTTGCTTCCTAGCAGCTCACTTCTGCTTTGGTCTTGACTCATCCTGATACCTTCTGGTATGAAAATGGAGGGCCGAGATGCAGGAGCAGGTAGCATGTTGCAGTCGTCACATGCAGGCGAAATCAGTGGCAGCAAATGTACGCAACATCGTATGTACATTGTCTACCACATGGAGGCCTGGTTTCACCCACATGTGGTGACCACAACACATTACCTGACCCCTTATTTCAGCCACCCCCTTTATTCCAGGTGAGAAGGTATCGGGAGGAGATGAGAGCTATGTGGAAAAGAGCCACTGGAGGTAGGGGAAAGTTTATGCCATTTTAGCTCCTCTGATAACCCCTTTAACATATAGAGGCAAATGAGGCGCCTTTTACATCAGGAGGATTCATTTGCCTCATAAGGGGTAGGAGGAGACCCCCTTTAAGATCAAAGACTGGAGGACAAGACTCCCTTAAGACCTTCGGAGTCTGGAGGGGGCGCTATTAAAGAGGTTATCAAGACAGCTGAAAAGGTATGACCTTCCTTCGCTTCCCAGCCACTGGAGAGAGGGAAAAGTTTATGCCATTTTAGCTCCTTTGATAACCCCTTTTACAGAGGCAAATGAGGCGCCTTTAACATCAGGAGGATTCATTTTCCTCATAAGGGGTAGGAGGAGACCCCCTTTAAGATCAAAAACTGGAGGACAAGACTCCCATAAGACCACTGGAGTCTGGAGGAGGCGCTGTTAAAGAGGTTATCAAGACAGCTGAAAAAGTATGACCTTACCTCGCTTTCCAGCAGCTCACTTCTGCTTTGGTCTTGACTCATCCTGATACCTTCTGGTATGAAAATGGAGGGCCGAGATGTGGGAGCAGGTAGCATGTTGCAGTCGTCACATGCAGGCGGAATCAGTGGCAGCAAATGTACGCAACATCGTATGTACATTGTCTACCACATGGAGGCCTGGTTTCACCCACATGTGGTGACCACAACACATTACCTGACCCCTTATTTCAGCCACCCCCTTTATTCCAGGTGAGAAGGTATAGGGAGGAGATGAGAGCTATGTGGAAAAGAGCCACTGGAGGTAGGGGAAAGTTTATGCCATTTTAGCTCCTCTGATAACCCCTTTAACATATAGAGGCAAATGAGGCGCCTTTTACATCAGGAGGATTAATTTGCCTCATAAGGGGTAGGAGGAGACCCCCATTAAGATCAAATACTGGAGGACAAGACTCCCTTAAGACCAGTGGAGTCTGGAGGAGGCGCTGTTAAAGCGGTTATCAAGACAGCTGAAAAGGTATGACCTTCCTTCGCTTTCCAGCCACTGGAGAGAGGGAAAAGTTTATGCCATTTTAGCTCCTCTGATAACCCCATTTACAGAGGCAAATGAAGCGCCTTTAACATCAGGAGGATTCATTTGCCTCATAAGGGGTAGGAGGAGACCCCCTTTAAGATCAAATACTGGAGAACAAGACTCCCTTAAGACCAGTGGAGTCTGGAGGAGGCGCTGTTAAAGCGGTTATCAAGACAGCTGAATAGGTATGACCTTCCTTTGCTTCCTAGCCACTGGAGAGAGGGAAAAGTTTATGCCTTTTTAGCTCCTCTGATAACCCCCTTAACATATAGAGGCAAATGAGGCGCCTTTTACATCAGGAGGATTCATTTGCCTCATAAGGGGTAGGAGGAGACCCCCTTTAAGATCAAAAACTGGAGGACAAGACTCCCTTAAGACCACTGGAGTCTGGAAGAGGCGCTGCTAAAGAGGTTATCAAGACAGCTGAAAGGGTATGACCTTACCTTGCTTTCCCAGCAGCTCACTTCTGGATTGGTCTCGACCCGTCCTGATACCTTTTGGTATGAAAATGGAGGGCCGAGATGGGGGAGCAGGTAGCATGTTGCAGTCGTCACATGCAGGCGAAATCAGTGGCAGCAAATGTATGCAACATCGTATGTACATTGTCTACCACATGGAGGCCTGGTTTCACCCACATGTGGTGACCACAACACATTACTTAACCCCTTATGTCAGCCACCCCCTTTATTCCATTTGAGAAGGTATCGGGATGAGATGAGAGCTAACTGGAAAAGAGCCACTTGAGGGAGGGTAAAGTTTATGCCATTTTAGCTCCTTTGATAACCCCCTTTACAGAGGCAAATGAGGCGCCTTTTACATCAGGAGGATTCATTTGCCTAATAAGGGGTAGGAGGAGACCCCCTTTAAGATCAAATACTGGAGGACAAGACTCCCTTAAGACCAGTGGAGTCTGGAGGAGGCGCTGTTAAAGAGGTTATCAAGACAGCTGAAAAAGTATGACCTTACCTCGCTTTCCAGCAGCTCACTTCTGCTTTGGTCTTGACTCATCCTGATACCTTCTGGTATGAAAATGGAGGGCCGAGATGAGGGAGCAGGTAGCATGTTGCAGTCGTCACATGCAGGCGGAATCAGTGGCAGCAAATGTACGCAACATCGTATGTACATTGTCTACCACATGGAGGCCTGGTTTCACCCACATGTGGTGACCACAACACATTACCTGACCCCTTATTTAAGCCACCCCCTTTATTCCAGGTGAGAAGGTATAGGGAGGAGATGAGAGCTATGTGGAAAAGAGCCACTGGAGGTAGGGGAAAGTTTATGCCATTTTAGCTCCTCTGATAACCCCTTTAACATATGGAGGCAAATGAGGCGCCTTTTACAACAGGAGGATTCATTTGCCTCATAAGGGGTAGGAGGAGACCCCCTTTAAGATCAAATACTGGAGGACAAGACTCCCTTAAGACCAGTGGAGTCTGGAGGAGGCGCTGTTAAAGCGGTTATCAAGACAGCTGAAAAGGTATGACCTTCCTTCACTTCCCAGCCACTGAAGAGAGGGAAAAGTTTATGCCATTTTAGCTCCTCTGATAACCCCTTTAACATATAGAGGCAAATGATGCGCCTATAATATCAGGAGGATTCATTTGCCTCATAAGGGGTAGGAGGAGACCCCCTTTAAGATCAAAGACTGGAGGACAAGACTCCCTTAAGACCACTGGAGTCTGGAGGAGGCGCTGTTAAAGAGGTTATCAAGACAGCTGAAAAAGTATGACCTTACCTCGCTTCCCAGCAGCTCACTTCTGGTTTGGTCTTGACTCATCCTGATACCTTTTGGTATGAAAATGGAGGGCCGAGATGGGGGAGCAGGTAGCATGTTGCAGTCGTCACATGCAGGCGAAATCAGTGGCAGCAAATGTACGCAACATTGTATGTACATTGTCTACCACATGGAGGCCTGGTTTCACCCACATTTGGTGACCACAACACATTACCTGACCCCTTATTTCAGCCACCTCCTTTATTCCAGGTGAGAAGGTATCGGGATGAGATGAGAGCTAACTGGAAAAGAGCCACTGGAGGGAGGGGAAATTTTATGCCATTTTACCTCCTCTGATATCCCCTTTAACATATAGAGGCACATGAGGCGCCTTTTACATCAGGAGGATTCATTTGCCTCATAAGGGGTAGGAGGAGACCCCCTTTAAGATCAAAGACTGGAGGACAAGACTCCCTTAAGACCTTCGGAGTCTGGAGGGGGCGCTATTAAAGAGGTTATCAAGACAGCTGAAAAGGTATGACCTTCCTTCGCTTCCCAGCCACTGGAGAGAGGGAAAAGTTTATGCCATTTTAGCTCCTTTGATAACCCCTTTTACAGAGGCAAATGAGGCGCCTTTAACACATTACCTGACCCCTTATTTAAGCCACCCCCTTTATTCCAGGTGAGAAGGTATAGGGAGGAGATGAGAGCTATGTGGAAAAGAGCCACTGGAGGTAGGGGAAAGTTTATGCCATTTTAGCTCCTCTGATAACCCCTTTAACATATGGAGGCAAATGAGGCGCCTTTTACAACAGGAGGATTCATTTGCCTCATAAGGGGTAGGAGGAGACCCCCTTTAAGATCAAATACTGGAGGACAAGACTCCCTTAAGACCAGTGGAGTCTGGAGGAGGCGCTGTTAAAGCGGTTATCAAGACAGCTGAAAAGGTATGACCTTCCTTCACTTCCCAGCCACTGAAGAGAGGGAAAAGTTTATGCCATTTTAGCTCCTCTGATAACCCCTTTAACATATAGAGGCAAATGATGCGCCTATAATATCAGGAGGATTCATTTGCCTCATAAGGGGTAGGAGGAGACCCCCTTTAAGATCAAAGACTGGAGGACAAGACTCCCTTAAGACCACTGGAGTCTGGAGGAGGCGCTGTTAAAGAGGTTATCAAGACAGCTGAAAAAGTATGACCTTACCTCGCTTCCCAGCAGCTCACTTCTGGTTTGGTCTTGACTCATCCTGATACCTTTTGGTATGAAAATGGAGGGCCGAGATGGGGGAGCAGGTAGCATGTTGCAGTCGTCACATGCAGGCGAAATCAGTGGCAGCAAATGTACGCAACATTGTATGTACATTGTCTACCACATGGAGGCCTGGTTTCACCCACATTTGGTGACCACAACACATTACCTGACCCCTTATTTCAGCCACCTCCTTTATTCCAGGTGAGAAGGTATCGGGATGAGATGAGAGCTAACTGGAAAAGAGCCACTGGAGGGAGGGGAAATTTTATGCCATTTTACCTCCTCTGATATCCCCTTTAACATATAGAGGCACATGAGGCGCCTTTTACATCAGGAGGATTCATTTGCCTCATAAGGGGTAGGAGGAGACCCCCTTTAAGATCAAAGACTGGAGGACAAGACTCCCTTAAGACCTTCGGAGTCTGGAGGGGGCGCTATTAAAGAGGTTATCAAGACAGCTGAAAAGGTATGACCTTCCTTCGCTTCCCAGCCACTGGAGAGAGGGAAAAGTTTATGCCATTTTAGCTCCTTTGATAACCCCTTTTACAGAGGCAAATGAGGCGCCTTTAACATCAGGAGGATTCATTTTCCTCATAAGGGGTAGGAGGAGACCCCCTTTAAGATCAAAAACTGGAGGACAAGACTCCCATAAGACCACTGGAGTCTGGAGGAGGCGCTGTTAAAGAGGTTATCAAGACAGCTGAAAAAGTATGACCTTACCTCGCTTTCCAGCAGCTCACTTCTGCTTTGGTCTTGACTCATCCTGATACCTTCTGGTATGAAAATGGAGGGCCGAGATGTGGGAGCAGGTAGCATGTTGCAGTCGTCACATGCAGGCGGAATCAGTGGCAGCAAATGTACGCAACATCGTATGTACATTGTCTACCACATGGAGGCCTGGTTTCACCCACATGTGGTGACCACAACACATTACCTGACCCCTTATTTCAGCCACCCCCTTTATTCCAGGTGAGAAGGTATAGGGAGGAGATGAGAGCTATGTGGAAAAGAGCCACTGGAGGTAGGGGAAAGTTTATGCCATTTTAGCTCCTCTGATAACCCCTTTAACATATAGAGGCAAATGAGGCGCCTTTTACATCAGGAGGATTAATTTGCCTCATAAGGGGTAGGAGGAGACCCCCATTAAGATCAAATACTGGAGGACAAGACTCCCTTAAGACCAGTGGAGTCTGGAGGAGGCGCTGTTAAAGCGGTTATCAAGACAGCTGAAAAGGTATGACCTTCCTTCGCTTTCCAGCCACTGGAGAGAGGGAAAAGTTTATGCCATTTTAGCTCCTCTGATAACCCCATTTACAGAGGCAAATGAAGCGCCTTTAACATCAGGAGGATTCATTTGCCTCATAAGGGGTAGGAGGAGACCCCCTTTAAGATCAAATACTGGAGAACAAGACTCCCTTAAGACCAGTGGAGTCTGGAGGAGGCGCTGTTAAAGCGGTTATCAAGACAGCTGAATAGGTATGACCTTCCTTTGCTTCCTAGCCACTGGAGAGAGGGAAAAGTTTATGCCTTTTTAGCTCCTCTGATAACCCCCTTAACATATAGAGGCAAATGAGGCGCCTTTTACATCAGGAGGATTCATTTGCCTCATAAGGGGTAGGAGGAGACCCCCTTTAAGATCAAAAACTGGAGGACAAGACTCCCTTAAGACCACTGGAGTCTGGAAGAGGCGCTGCTAAAGAGGTTATCAAGACAGCTGAAAGGGTATGACCTTACCTTGCTTTCCCAGCAGCTCACTTCTGGATTGGTCTCGACCCGTCCTGATACCTTTTGGTATGAAAATGGAGGGCCGAGATGGGGGAGCAGGTAGCATGTTGCAGTCGTCACATGCAGGCGAAATCAGTGGCAGCAAATGTATGCAACATCGTATGTACATTGTCTACCACATGGAGGCCTGGTTTCACCCACATGTGGTGACCACAACACATTACTTAACCCCTTATGTCAGCCACCCCCTTTATTCCATTTGAGAAGGTATCGGGATGAGATGAGAGCTAACCGGAAAAGAGCCACTTGAGGGAGGGTAAAGTTTATGCCATTTTAGCTCCTTTGATAACCCCCTTTACAGAGGCAAATGAGGCGCCTTTTACATCAGGAGGATTCATTTGCCTAATAAGGGGTAGGAGGAGACCCCCTTTAAGATCAAATACTGGAGGACAAGACTCCCTTAAGACCAGTGGAGTCTGGAGGAGGCGCTGTTAAAGAGGTTATCAAGACAGCTGAAAAAGTATGACCTTACCTCGCTTTCCAGCAGCTCACTTCTGCTTTGGTCTTGACTCATCCTGATACCTTCTGGTATGAAAATGGAGGGCCGAGATGAGGGAGCAGGTAGCATGTTGCAGTCGTCACATGCAGGCGGAATCAGTGGCAGCAAATGTACGCAACATCGTATGTACATTGTCTACCACATGGAGGCCTGGTTTCACCCACATGTGGTGACCACAACACATTACCTGACCCCTTATTTAAGCCACCCCCTTTATTCCAGGTGAGAAGGTATAGGGAGGAGATGAGAGCTATGTGGAAAAGAGCCACTGGAGGTAGGGGAAAGTTTATGCCATTTTAGCTCCTCTGATAACCCCTTTAACATATGGAGGCAAATGAGGCGCCTTTTACAACAGGAGGATTCATTTGCCTCATAAGGGGTAGGAGGAGACCCCCTTTAAGATCAAATACTGGAGGACAAGACTCCCTTAAGACCAGTGGAGTCTGGAGGAGGCGCTGTTAAAGCGGTTATCAAGACAGCTGAAAAGGTATGACCTTCCTTCACTTCCCAGCCACTGAAGAGAGGGAAAAGTTTATGCCATTTTAGCTCCTCTGATAACCCCTTTAACATATAGAGGCAAATGATGCGCCTATAATATCAGGAGGATTCATTTGCCTCATAAGGGGTAGGAGGAGACCCCCTTTAAGATCAAAGACTGGAGGACAAGACTCCCTTAAGACCACTGGAGTCTGGAGGAGGCGCTGTTAAAGAGGTTATCAAGACAGCTGAAAAAGTATGACCTTACCTCGCTTCCCAGCAGCTCACTTCTGGTTTGGTCTTGACTCATCCTGATACCTTTTGGTATGAAAATGGAGGGCCGAGATGGGGGAGCAGGTAGCATGTTGCAGTCGTCACATGCAGGCGAAATCAGTGGCAGCAAATGTACGCAACATTGTATGTACATTGTCTACCACATGGAGGCCTGGTTTCACCCACATTTGGTGACCACAACACATTACCTGACCCCTTATTTCAGCCACCTCCTTTATTCCAGGTGAGAAGGTATCGGGATGAGATGAGAGCTAACTGGAAAAGAGCCACTGGAGGGAGGGGAAAGTTTATGCCATTTTACCTCCTCTGATATCCCCTTTAACATATAGAGGCACATGAGGCGCCTTTTACATCAGGAGGATTCATTTGCCTCATAAGGGGTAGGAGGACACCCCCTTTAAGATCAAATACTGGAGGTCAAGACTCCCTTAAGACCAGTGGAGTCTGGAGGAGGCGCTGTTAAAGGGGTTATCAAGACAGCTGAAAAGGTATGACCTTCCTTCGCTTCCCAGCCACTGGAGAGAGGGAAAAGTTTATGCCATTTTAGCTCCTCTGATAACCCATTTTACAGAGGCAAATGAGGCGCCTTTAACATCAGGAGGATTAATTTGCCTCATAAGGGGTAGGAGGAGACCCCCTTTAAGATCAAATACTGGAGGACAAGACTCCCTTAAGACCACTGGAGTCTGGAGGAGGCGCTGTTAAGGAGGTTATCAAGACAGCTGAAAAGGTATGACCTTCCTTTGCTTCCTAGCCACTGGAGAGAGGAAAAAGTTTATGCCTTTTTAGCTCCTCTGATAACCCCCTTAACATATAGAGGCAAATGAGGCGCCTTTTACATCAGGAGGATTCATTTGCCTCATAAGGGGTAGGAGGAGACCCCCTTTAAGATCAAAAACTGGAGGACAAGACTTCCTTAAGACCACTGGAGCCTGGAAGAGGCGCTGTTAAAGAGGTTATCAAGACAGCTGAAAGGGTATGACCTTACCTTGCTTTCCCAGCAGCTCACTTCTGGATTGGTCTCGACTTTTCCTGATACCTTTTGGTATGAAAATGGAGGGCCGAGATGGGGGAGCAGGTAGCATGTTGCAGTCGTCACATGCAGGCGAAATCAGTGGCAGCAAATGTATGAAACATCGTATGTACATTGTCTACCACATGGAGGCCTGGTTTCACCCACATGTGGTTACCACAACACATTACCTGTCCCCTTATTTCAGCTACCCCCTTTATTCCAGGTGAGAAGGTATCGGGTTGAGATGAGAGCTAACTGGAAAAGAGCCACTGGAGGGAGGGGAAAGTTAATGCCATTTCAGCTCCTCTGATAACCCCTTTAAAATATAGAGGCAAATGAGGCGCCTTTTACATCAGGAGGATTCATTTGCCTCATAAGGGGTAGGAGGAGACCCCCTTTAACCTGTTCAGTACCCCGGGCGTACTGGTACATTCCGACACCCTGGGTACATGTACATCCGTGCGAATTTAGGTCCCTGCCGCGCAGCGGCACCCAGCGCAAATGCCCAGGGGGGTCATCAGACCCCCCCAATGTTGGCGATCGGCGCAAATCGCAAGTGAATTCACACTTGCGATTTGCGTCTATTCCGGTGATGTGGGTCACAGGTGACCCGCTGACCCGGAAATACATGGCGATCGGGGGTGTTGGATACACCCCCTATCAGCCACTGTATCTATGGGAAGGTGGCGATTTCTTCACCCCCAGGAACGCTGCTATTGCCAATAGCAGCCGGCAGGGGAGGGGTTAACGGCATCCTCTTGCAGCTCCCATGGCTGGCTTAGTTCAGTCAGCGGTCAGAGCTGCTGGAGAAAGCTAGGGACCTCTCCTCTGCATGATCGGAACCCCCTCAGGACTGAAGATCCCCCTTAGAGCAGATCTTATACCCTATCCCCCTAAGAGCAGATCTTATCCCCTATCCCCTATCCAAAGGATAGGGGATAAGATGCCTGATCGCGGGAGTCCCACAGCTGGGGACGCCCGTGAGCATGCACGCGGCACCCCGTTTGTAATCAGCCCCCCGTATTCGCTACGGGTTTGATTACGGTCGACCGCAGGGCCAGCGGCGTGTGACGTCCGCAGCTCCCCCCCCCCCCCCCCCATATAACTGTGTGTGATTTTTAATCACACACTGTTATATATCGTATTTATCGGGGTATACCACTCATCGGCCTATTACACGCACCCCCTTTTTTCCAAGGAGGTTTTGGTAAAAAAGTTTTTTTACCAAAATATCCTTGGAAAAATGAGGGTGTGTGTGTTTTTCAGGTGTACCACGATAAACTGTTTCTGGTGGCTTCTGCAGTTCAATGATTTAAAGCAAGCGCTTAAATCTTTTACGTGCAGTGGCTTCTGTGGGGCCAGAGTGCCGCTGCTCTAGTCCCCGGTTTTATAGTTAAATATCCCCCCGCTCCCTGATTCCCTCCCAGTCCCTGGTTTTATAGTTACATGTGCCCTGGGGACTGCGGTCCTTCATGCTCCGGCGGCCTCCTGATCTGTCACTGCGCCGTGCACTGACTGACGAGTGACGTCGTGTTGAGGACGTCACTCGTCATTACGCAGCGCACAGTGACAGATCAGGAGGCCACCGGAGCATGAAGGACCGCAGTCCCCAGGGCACATGTAACTATAAAACCGGGGACGGGGAGGGAATCTGGCGGTGGCAATGGGACTCTGGCCAGGCAGAAGCTGCTGCAGTTCAATGATTTAAAGTGCCCGCTTTAAATCATTGAACTGCAGCAGCTTTTGCGGGATCACAAACAGTATATCGGCGTATAACACGCAGATAGACTTTAGGCTAAAATTTTTAGCAGCGGAGGCATGCGCTTTTCTTGCCTCCGACTCCGAATCTGTCAGTGAGGACGATGAAGATCCTACATTTCTACTTCTGTGGGGCCAGAGTGCCACTGCTCTAGTCCCCGGTTTTATAGTTAAATACCCCCCCCCCCCCCCCCCGCTGCCTGATTCCCTCCCCGTCCCGGTTTTATAGTTAAATATCCCGCCGCTGCCACTGCCCAATTCCCTCCCCGTCCCCAGTTTTATAGTTACATGTGCCCTGGGGACTGCGGTCCTTCATGCTCCGGCGGCCTCCTGATCTGTCACTGCGCCGTGCACTGACTGACGAGTGACGTTGTGTTGAGGACGTCACTCGTCATTACGCAGCGCACAGTGACAGATCAGGAGGCCACCGGAGCATGAAGGACCGCAGTCCCCAGGGCACATGTAACTATAAAACCAGGGACGGGGAGGGAATTGGGCCGTGGTGGCGGCGGCGGGATATTTAACTATAAAACCGGGGACTGGGAGGGAATTGGGCCGTGGTGGCGGCGGGATATTTAACTATAAAACCAGGGACGGGGAGGGAATTGGGCAGTGGCGGCGGCGGGACATATAACAATAAAACCGGGGACGGGGAGGGAATTGGGCCGTGGCGGCGGCGGGATATTTAACTATAAAACCAGGGACGGGGAGGGAATTGGGCAGTGGCGGCGGCGGGACATATAACTATAAAACCGGGGACTGGGAGGGAATCTGGCGGTGGCAGTGGGACTCTGGCCAGGCAGAAGCTGCTGCAGTTCAATGATTTAAAGTGCCCGCTTTAAATCATTGAACTGCAGCAGCTTTTGCGGGATCACAAACAGTATATCGGCGTATAACACGCAGATAGACTTTAGGCTAAAATTTTTAGCAGCGGAGGCATGCGCTTTTCTTGCCTCCGACTCCGAATCTGTCAGTGAGGACGATGAAGATCCTACATTCCTGTGTTCTTCATCGTCCTCCTCATCATCTAGTACTGATGAGGAGTCACCTGTGCGGCAGAGACGCCGCCAGGTGAGGCCACGCAACCCCCATTGTAGTGGCCCTGTGGCCTGCACTAGTGCGAGTGGTGATGCCGCTTGTACTAGGAGTCCGAACCCCTAGACAAGTTTACCAGAGCCCCCTTCTGGTGAACCTTTCTGGAGACCCCCAGAGGGTTATCTGCCACGGATTCTGGAGTTTGTTGGCTACTCCGGAATCCGGATTGACAATTCTGGATTCACAGAAATTTGACTATTTCAGTTATTTTTTCAGTGACAGTTTTGTCAATCTAATGGTGGAGCAGACAAATCTGTACGCCAGGCAGTTCATTGCCCACCACCCTGATTCTTTTTTGGCCAGGTCCAATGAATGGTACTCCATTGATGCAGCAGAAATGATGACATTTTGGGGCCTCTTGCTGCATATGGGCCTGGTCAAAAGCCAAGTGTCAGGCAGTACTGGAGCGGGGACATCCTATACAAGACCCAGCTTTACAGTATTGCCCTGACACTGAAGCGGTTCGAGGCCATTCGGAAATGCCTCCATTATGCACATAATGAGGCATGTCCACCCCGAAGTGATCCCACCTATGACCGGCTTTACAAAGTGAGACCACTCATCGATCACTTTGGGGCCAAATTTTTGGAGGCCTACGTACCACTCAGGGACCTCTCGGTAGATGAGTCTCTTATCAGTTTTAAGGGGAGACTCATCTTCCGCCAGTATATTCCCTCGAAGCGGGCGCGGTATGACGTGAAGCTATATAAACTTTGTGAGAGTACCTCCGGGTACACTTACAAGTTTAGGGTGTATGAGGGACGAGATTCCCGTATTGAACCCCCAGATTGTTTACCCACTCTGAGTGTTAGCGGTAAAATCGTTTTGGACCTTGTGTACCCATTGTTGGATAAGGGTTACCACGTGTATGTGGAAAACTTTTATACCAGCATCCCTCTCTTCACAACCCTTCCACCAGATCCACGTCCGCTTGTGGGACCGTGCGGAAGAACCAGAGAGGCCTCCCTTTAAATTTGATCCAGACACCTATGTCCAAGGGTATGTCCCGTGCCCTTGCCCATGAAAACCTGTTGCTGGTCAGGTATAAGGATAAGAGGGATGTCCTTATGCTGACTACTATTCATGGCAACAGCAGCTCACCTGTCCCTGTGCGAGGTACCACAACACCGGTCCTCAAGCCCGATTGTATTCTGGACTACAATCGGTATATGGGGGGAGTTGATCTTTCTGATCAAGTCCTCAAGCCATACATGGCCATGCGGAAAACACGGGTATGGTACAAAAAAGTTGCGGTCTACATGGTACAGGTTGCCATGTACAATGCTTTTGTACTGTCCCAGTACGCTGGCAACACAGGGACATACCTTCAATTCCAAGAAGAAGCCCTAAAGGTCCTTATCTTTGGTGACCGGGAAAGAGCAGGCTGGACTTCCCAAGGAACTGAAGTATTAGGTGCCAGGATCGTCCCAGGCCAACACTTTCCAGGTGAAGTCCCCCACACTGGAAAGAAGGGACGAACCCTGAAAAAAATGCAGAATGTGTCACAAGAGGGGGATTCGGAAGGACACCACCACTCAATGTGACACTTGCCCCCATCATCCGGGCCTCTGAATTAAAAACTGCTTCAGTGAGTATCACACTTCCATACGGTACTAAATTTTCCCTCTTCATTTTAATTTCCCATAATTTGACCCCAATGTACCAAGTCCAGAGTACATTGCAAATTTCAACCCCATAAAACCACTAAAATGCCCAAAAAACTCTTTATAAAAAAAAAACTGATAAGACCTCTGGGGGTATTTCTTCCAAAAATGGGTCACTGAGTCACTATCATCGGGGACTTTTTATGTTGCCTCAAATGTTCAGCGCTCTCTCTCTCCACCTGAGCGGGGTGCGCATTAATGCAACAGGTTAGGGACGGCCACACACATCACATTCCCAGAATGATGATTCAGAGCATAGGGTTTGGGGTGGGCATATTTTTTTGTTTTGGCTATGCTCTGGTTCATCATTCTGGGAACATAATTTATAATTTTATGTCCCACTGTACCACACTTTAGTTACATAGTGTACCCCAGTTATTTACCACATGTAATGCCCCTTGAGGGGGGTCCCACTGTTCCTCCTCCATAGGAGAAATACAAAGCTCAAGGACCCTGACTGATCTCCGGCACCTCTGAGACCAGTGTGCAAGCTGTTTACGGCCAAATATGAGGTATGTCCTTACTCCAAAGAAATGTATTTGCAAATTTACAGTAACATTTTCTCCTGTTACCACTTGTGAAAATGAAAAATTTGGGGTAACCCCAGCATTTTTGTGTAAAAAAATAAAATTTTTCCTTTTAACATGCCACTTAATGAACATTTATCAAACACCTGAGGGGTGTTAAGGCTCACTGTACCCCTTGTTACGTTCTTTGAGGGGTGTAGTTTCCAAAATGGTATGCCATGTGTTTTTTTTTTTTTTTGCTGTTCTGGCACCATAGGGGCTTCCTAAATGCGACATGCCCCCCCCCCCCCATTTCAGCAAAATTTGCAAATGTGACTCCTCTGGTGCATTGTAGTGCACCAGCAGAGCACTTGACATCCACTCATGGGGTATTTCCATACTCAGAAGAGATGGGGTTACAAATTTTGGGGGGCATTTTGTCCTATTATCCCTTGTAAAAATTTAAAATTTGAGAGAGAACCAGCATTTTAGTGAAAAAAAAAATCATTTACACATCCAACTTTAACGAAAAGTCGTCAAACACCTGTGGTGTGTTAAGGCTCATTGGACCCCTTGTTATGTGCCTTGAGGGGTGTAGTTTCCAAAATAGTATGCCATGTGGGGTTTTATTTGCTGTCCTGGCGCCATAGGGGCTTCCTAAATGGGACATGCCCCTCAAAAACCATTTCAGCAAAATTTGCTTTTCAAAAGCCAAATGTGACTCCTTCTCTTCTGAGCATTGTAGTGTGCCAGAAGAGCACTTGACATCCACACATGGGGTATTTCCATACTCAGAAGAGATGAGGTTACAAATTTTGGGGGGCATTTTGTCCTATTATCCCTTGTAAAAAAAAAAATTAATTTGAGGGAAAACCAGCATTTTAATGAAAAAAAATCATTTGCACATCCAACTTTAACCTCTTAAGGACCAATGACGTCCTGGGACGTCATGGCACCCTGGGCCTTAAGGACCAATGACGTCCCAGGACGTCATGGCGTTTTCCGCTCCCTGCCGCTCGCCAGGCAGAGATCGGAACCGGATGCCTGCTGAAATCCTTCAGAAAGCATCCAGGGCAAACGCCGAGGGGGGCCATGTAGGCCCCCCATGTCGGCGATCGCCGCAAATCGCAAGGGAAATTGCCCTTGCGATCTGCGACGATACCGGGCTGATCGGGTCTCTGGGACCCGACTGCCCGGTAATTTTGCATGATCCCGGCAGCCAGGACCATGGTAAAGTATAGGAGCAAGGTGTCAAGCCTGCCACCTCCTCCGATCCCCTGCGATTCTTCGGTTAGTTAACCGACCAATCGCAGGGGGGGGGGCAGTTACTTCCTCCCGCCCTGCCCGGCCCCTGGAAGTCCGGAGAGGACGGAAGGAAGACCGGAGGACGCAGCGGGGGACGGGGGAGTGCTGGGGACCGGCCCCGGTACTTACCTCGTCCCTGAAGACCCGGATCCCGGCGATAAAGACGGCGGCGGCGGCAACAGGTGAGTGGATCTTCAGCCGCGGTCGGCCCCTTTACAGCAATGCATGTCGCCGTAAAGCGACATGCATTGCTGTATTGGGACCCTGTATACTACAACTCCCAGCATGCCCAGACAGCCCTTGGCGTCTGGGCATGCTGGGAGTTGTAGTTTTGCAACATCTGGAGGCCCACAGTTTGGAGACCACTGTGCCCTTCCAGATGTTGCAAAACTACACATCCTCAGCATGCCCTTACTGTCCAGGCATGCTGGGAGTTGTAGTTCTGTAACATCTGGCCCTTCAGATGTTGCAGAACTACAACTCCCAGCATTCCTGGACAGTTTTGGCATACTGGGAGTTGTAGTTTTGCAACATCTGGAAGGGCACAGATTGGGAACCACTGTATTAGTGGTCTGCAAACTGTAGTCCTCCAGATGTTGCAAAACTACAACTCCAAGCATGCTGGGAGTTGTAGTTCGGCAACATCTGGCTCTAAAAATGTTGCCGAACTACTACTTCCAGCATGCCTGAGAATGCTGGGAGTTGTAGTTTTGCAACAACAGGAGGCACACTGGTTGGGAAACATTGTCTGTTTCCTAACTCAGTGTTTCCCAACCCGTGTGCCTCCAGCTGTTGCAAAACTATAACTACCAGCATGCACTGATAGACTGTGCATGCTGGGAGTTGTAGTTTTGCAACAGCTGGAGGTTCCCCCCCCCCCCCCCCCCCGTGAATGTACAGGATACATTCACATGGGCAGGGGCCTTACAGTGAGTATAAAACCCCACATGGGATACCATTTTGGAAACTACACCCCTCAAGGCGTGTAACAAGGAGTCCAGTGAGCCTTAACACCCCGCAGGTGTTTGACGACTTTTCGTTAAAATTGGACGTGTAAATGAAAAAAAAATTTCCACTAAAGTGCAGTTTTTCCCCAACTTTACCAATTTTACAAAGGGTAATGGGAGAAAATGGCCCCCAAAATTTGTAACCCCATCTCTTCTGAGTATGGAAATACCATGTTAGGATGTAAAATGCTCTGCGGGCGAACTACAATGCTGAGAAGAGAAGGAGCGCCATTGAGATTTTGGAAAGAGAATTCATTTAGAATGGTAGTCAGGGGCCATGCGCGTTTACAAAGCCCCCCGTGGTGCCAGAACAGTGGACCCCCCACATATGACACCATTTTGGAAACTACACCCCTCACAGAATTTAATAAGGGGTGCAGTGAGTATTTACACCCCACTGGCGTTTGACAGATCATAAATGCTCACTGCACCCCTTAATAGATTACATGAGGGGTGTAGTTTCCAAAATGGGGTCACATGTGGGGGGGCGGGTCCATTGTTCTGGCACTATGGGGGCTTTGTAAACACAGGTGGCCTTCAATTCCGGACAAATTTTCTCTTCAAAATCCCAATGGCGCTCTAAGCATTGTAGAGCGCCAGCAGAGCACTTTACATCCACATATGGGGTATTTTCTTACTCAAAAGAAATGGAGTTACAAATTTTGGGGAGGCTTTTTTCCTATTTTCCCTTGTGAAAATGAAAAATTTAGGGTAACACCAGCATTTTAGTGAAATTTTTTTTTCCGTTTTCCCATCCAAATTTAATGAAAATTCGTCAAACACCTGTGGGGTGTTAAGGCTCACTATACCCCTTGTCACATTCCGTGAGGGGTGTAGTTTCCAAAATGGGGTCACATGTGGATATTTATGTTTTTGCGTTTATGTCAGAACCGCTGTAAAATCAGCCACCCATGTGCAAATCACCAATTTAGGCCTCAAATGTAAATGGTGCGCTCTCACTCCTGAGCCTTGTTGTGCGCCCACAGAGAATTTTACGCCCACATATGGGGTATTTCCGTACTCAGGAGAAATTGCGTTACAAATTTTGGGTTCCTTTTACTGCTTGTGAAAATAAAAAGTATGGGGCAACACCAGCATGTTAGTGTAAATTTTTTTATTTTTTTAAACTAACAGGCTGGTGTAGACCCCAACTTTTCCTTTTCATAAGGGGTAAAGGGAGAAAAAGCCCCCAAAATTTGTAGTGCAATTTCTCCCGAGTACGGAAATACCCCATATGTGGTCCTAAACTAATACGACAGGTCTCTTAAATGAGCGCCATGCGCATTTGAGGACTAAATTAGGGATTGCATAGGGGTGGACATAGGGGTATTCTATGCCAGTGATTCCAAAACAGGGTGCCTCCAGCTGTTGCTAAACTCCCAGCATACCTGGACAGTCAGCGGCTCTCCAGAAATGCTGGGAGTTGTTGTTTTGCAACAGCTGGAGGCTCCGTTTTGGAAACACGGTTTTCATTTTTATTGGGGGGGGCACAGTGTAAGGGGGTGTAATATGTAGTGTTTTACCCTTTATTATGTGGTAGTGTAGTGTAGTTTTTTTACGGTACATTTGCACTGGTGTGTTACGGCGAGCTTACAGCTAGCATTTGCGCTGCATTGAAAAATTTGCCGCAGCCCAAACTTGAAGCAGGAAACTTACTGTTAACCTGCCTGTGTGAATGCAACCTGTACGTTCACGTGGGGGGGGGGGGGGGGGGGGGGCAAACCTCCAGCTGTTTCAAGACTACAACTCCCAGCATGTACTGACAGACCGTGCATACTGGGAGTTGTACTTTTGCAAAAGCTGGAGGCACACTGGTTGGAAAACCTTCAGTTAGGTTCTGTTACCTAACTCAGTATTTTCCAACCAGTGTGCCTCCAGCTGTTGCAAAACTATAACTCACAGCATGTGCTGATCGCCGAAGGGCATGCTGTGAGATGTAGTTATGCAACAGCTGGAGGTACGCAACTACAACTCCCAGCATGCCGAGATAGCTGTTTGGGCATGCTGGTATTTGCAGTTTTGCAACATCTGAGGGCTACAGTTTATAGACCTCTGCACCGTGATCTCCAAACTGTGACCCTCCAGATGTTGCAAAACTACAAATACCAGCATGCCAAGACAGCAAAGAGCTGTTTGGGCATGCTAGGAGTTGTAGTTTTGCAAGATCTGGAGGGATACAGTTTAGAGACCACTGTATAGTGGTTTCAGACTGTAGCCCTCCAGCTGTTGCAAAACTACATATTCCAGCATGCCCAAACAGCTGTCTGGGCATGCTGGGAGTTGTAGTTTTGCAACATCTGGAGGGCTACAGGTTAGATACCACTGTATAGGCAACTAGGCAACTTACTGGCTTCCGTAGGATCCAGGGAGCCATCCTCTTCTGCTGCACGACATCGCCGCCCGCTGATCACCGTCGCCCGCTGCCTCAGGACGGGTAAGTGGATTTCGGCGCCCTGTCCTCTTCGGTTTCCCCATTCTGCCCCGCCTATTGTGGGTGGGTAGGACGGGGAAAACGAAAGTTAACCCCCCCCCGCCCCCGATCTGCTATTGGTCTTCGCTTCTGATGACCAAAAGCAGGTATAGGAGGGGTGGCACACCTGCCACCTCACTCTTATGCCTTCAGGGGGATCGTAGGTGTCTTAGACAACCGCGATCCCCCTTGAATTTACTTGCGATTTGCACCAATCGCCGACATGGGGGGGGGGTCTGATGACCCCCCTGGGCATTTGCGCGGGAAGCCTGCTGATCAATATCAGCAGTCACCCCGGTCCAGTCCCCGCCCGGTGCGCGGTGGGGACCGAAATTCCCACGGGCGAATTCATACGCCCTTCGTCCTTAAGTACCAGGACGCAAGGGCGTATGCATACGCCCTTCTTCCCCAACAGGTTAAGATCAAATACTGGAGGACAAGACTCCCTTAACCCCTTAACGATGCAAGACGTATATTTACGTCCTGCGCCGGCTCCCGCGATATGAAGCATCACATCACGTCCGTCCCGACGCTCATCAACGGCCGGCACCCGCGGCTAATACCACACATCGCCAATTACGGCAATGTGCGGTATTAACCCTTTAGAAGCTGCGGACCGCCGCTTCTAAAGTGAACGTGAAACTATCCCGGCTAGTCAGCCGGGCTGTTCGGGACCGCCGCGGTGAAATCGCGGCGTCCCGAACAGCTTACAGGACACCAGGAGGGCCCTTACCTGCCTCCTCGGTGACGAATGACTGCTCCGTGCCTGAGATCTAGGCAGGAGCAGTCAAGCGCCGATAACACTGATCACAGGCGTGTTAATACACGCCAGTGATCAGCATGAGAGATCAGTGTGTGCAGTGTTATAGGTCCATATGGGACCTATAACACTGCAAAATAAAATAAAATAAAAAGTGTTAATAAAGGTCATTTAACCCCTTCCCTAATAAAAGTTTGAATCACCCCCCTTTTCCCATAAAAAAAAAAAACATATGTGGTATCGCTGCGTGCGTAAATGTCCGAACTATAAAAATATATAATTAATTAAACCGCACGGTCAATGGCGTACGCGCAAAAAAATTCCAAAGTCCAAAAAAGCGTATTTTTTGGTCACTTTTTATACCATTAAAAAATGAATAAAAAGTCCGATCAAAACAAAAATGGTACCGATAAAAACTTCAAATCACGGCGCAAAAAATGAGTCCTCATACTGCTCAGTACGGGGAAAAATAAAAAAGTTATAGGGGTCAGAAGATGACATTTTTAAATGTATACATTTTCCTGCATGTAGTTATGATTTTTTCCAGAAGTATGACAAAATCAAACTTATATAAGTAGGGTATCATTTTAACCATATGGATCTACAGAATAATGATAAGGTGTCATTTTTACCGAAATATGCACTGCGTAGAAACGGAAGCCCCCAAAAGTTACAAAATGGCGTTTTTTCTTCGATTTTGTTGCACAATGATTTTTTTTCCATTTCGCCGTGAATTTTTGGGTAAAATGACTAATGTCACTGCAAAGTAGAATTGGTGACACAAAAAATAAGCCATAATATGGATTTTTAGGTGGAAAATTGAAAGGGTTATGATTTTTAAAAGGTAAGGAGGAAAAAAGGAAAGTGCAAAAACTGAAAAACCCTGAGTCCTTAAGGGGTTAAGACCACTGGAGTCTGGAGGAGGCGCTGTTAAAGAGGTTATCAAGACAGCTGAAAAAGTAAGAACTTACCATGCTTCCCAGTTGCTCACTTCAGGTTTGGTCTCATCCTGATACCATCTGGTATGAAAATGGAGGGCCGAGATGGGGGAGCAGGTGGCATGTTCAGTCGTCACATGCAGGCAAAATCAGTGGCAGCAAATGTATGCAACATTGTGTGTACATTGGCTACCACATGGAGGCCTGGTCTCGCCCGCATGTGGTGACCATAGCACATTACCTGACCCCTTATTTCAGCCTCCCCCTTTATTCCAGGTGAGAATGTATCGGGATGAGATGAGAGCTAACTGGAAAAGAGCCACTGAAGGAAGGGTGAAGTTTATGCCATTTTAGCTCCTCTGATAACCCCTTTAACATATAGAGGAAAATGAGGTGCCTTTTACATCAGGAGGATTCATTTGCCTCATAAGGGGTAGGAGTAGACCCCTTTTAAGATCAAAGACTGGAAGGCAAGACTCCCTTAAGACCATTGGAGTCTGGAGGAGGCACTGTTAAAGAGGTTATCAAGACAGCTGAAAACGTATGACGTTCCTTCGCTTACCAGCAGCTCACTTCTGATTTGGTCTCGACTCGTCCTGATTCCTTCCGGTATGAAAATGGAGGGCCGAGATGGGGGAGAAGGTAGCTTGTAGTCACATGCAAGCGAAATCAGTGGCAGCAAACAAATGCAACATGGTGTGCACATTGGCTACCACATGGAGGCCTGGTTTCGCCCCCACATGTGGTGATCACAACACATTACCTGACCCCTTATTTCAGCCACCCCCTTTATTCCAGGTGAGGAGATATCAGGATGAGATGAGAGCTATTTGGAAAAGAGCCACTGGAGGGAGGGAAAAAGTTATGCATTTTTAGCTCCTCTGATAGCACCTTTAACATATAGAGGCAAATGAGGCGCCCTTAACATCAGGAGGAGACCCCCTTTAAGATCAAATAATGGAGAACAGGACTCCCTTAAGACCAGTAGAGTCTAGAGGAGGCGCTGTTTAAAGAGGTTATCAAGACAGCTGAAAAGGTATGACCTTACCTCACTTCCCAGCAGATCACTTCTGGTTTGGTCTCGACTCGTCCTGATACCTCCACGGTAGCTTTACTGAGGGTAGAGAGGTGATATAGTATATGCAGTACAGACAATTTCCCAAATAGGTGACCAGTTACACAGAGGGACCTCGCAGGCTTCCTGGGAATTGCAGTGTATAGATACACTTTAGTGCAGGCCATGGTGACTATATAGAAGACTTGACTGACTTGACAATTGACAAGAAGATGACTTTGAGCTTACTTGAGCTGACTTGTGGCTGCAGGCTTTAGGCTTGAGGCCTCAAATGCTCTGGACACACTCTGAGGCAACTGCACTGGACCTCAGCAGAAGCAAGAATGCAGGAGGAGAGCGATTGTAGCTCCACCCCTGCTTTTATTGGAGTGTCTTGCAAAGAGCCCATAGGTCACTAGAGGGGTCACCTGGTCACTAGTGCCTCCTGGGTATCAAGCACATGGTCACGCTAGTTAAAGAAACATTACACTTTTAACATATAACATGTGTACATAGGGGTTAAAACTGCAGGGGGCCCTGGGTACATAAAGGGACTCTTGGTAACCATGCAACTGCTGTAGTAACATGTCAAATGACAATATACATAGCTCTTTCGGATTGGGCTGCCAGAGGCTATCTACCCAATGCATTGGCTACTGGGGTCTCTTGGTTGGACACACTTCCCCCAGAGCTCTATGCATTGTTAGACAACATTAGACATTTGTTACCTTATTTTACCTTCTGGGCAGTAAAATATCCTGGGCACGTGGACACAAGAAAATATTAGACATTAAGCATTATAAACATTTTGTGGACTAGTACTATGGTAAATGCTACAGCCCTAATGTGATATTAAACATATGTGCATGACTTAACGTGGTGTCAGTGGACTATGTGTAGCACAGGACTTTATGTGGTATTTTAATCTTTATACCTAGCTGGAACTTGGCCTTGAGTGGACTGTTGAGGACCTACACAGCACCTACCCTTGGGATTAAGGAATGCCTACTTCTTCGGGAGCTCTTGACTCGATTGGAATTGCAACAGGCTCTCCCTCGTCGAATTCTGGAGTAGGTAGCGGTTCGGGACTGGCAGGACTTGGACTTGTTGGCAGAGACATTGGTGAGACAGGTGATCGGGAGATTGGGGTATAGACTGGTGACAGGACTGGGACTGGTGTGGCGACTAAGGTTGGTTGAACCGGTCCAGGGTTTGGCGAGATACAGAAGACCGAAGGTTGACTTTGGGAGAACATAGGGACATTCATGGATGGGTGGATTTCCTTGCCCGGCACATACTCCCTCGCAGGTCTGACAGCTGGTGGAGAAGGTGCTGGGAGCAGGAATAGGTCTTCCTTGAGACACAGCTTGATTCTGTTACGATGGACAATTTGCGGCTCATACCCAAGTTTTTGTACCTCGTACATGTCAGAGTCTGGATAGGGTACAGACATCACTGTGTATGGTTCTGTCTCCCAGATAGAGTCCAGTTTATGAGTTCTCGGGAACTTCCGCAGACAGATTTTGTCATCTAGCTGGAGGGGTTTGGCGGAGGCATGACAGTTATAATTGTTGTGGTTCTAAAGGTGATAATCCTGTCTGCAGCTCCACTTATTGTGGACAATCCTGCATGCTACACCAATTGTGATTTTAGAATTAGAGTAAAACAAACATGCCCCTCCCCCGACCATGTGCTCTCTTTGTTGGAGTCAAAATGGCACCAACTATATGAAAACGGAAGCAGGAAGTTCAGGCTAAATTTATAGGTCCTAAATATGTTTGTAAAACACCCAGAAACACTGATTAAGTTTTGTACAACTATGAAATAATTGTACAAGGTATTTTGGCAGAAATGTCTTGTACCGGCAGTGTATACCACCAAATTAACTATCACTCGGTAACCAGCAAAGTTAATAACATTTAATAAAAACATTAATTAGCTAAACCAAATAAGACATACATACAAGCATTAATACAATAGTACATACTCTATGTTTAGCAAACTAGCAGGAATCTACGCAAGTGATACGTGAATATTTAGTGTAGAAATGATACAATCAATATACTTATCCATCCCAGGCTAAAGAGCAGGATGCTCCTCTCTCAACGAAATTCCCAAGCAAAAAAGGACCAAAGGCTATGTGGTTTCCTGTGATATCCCCTAATGCCCCACCCCTTTGGCCTACTCTCCTCACATAACCTGGAAAAACAGGTTCTTTAGCCCCGCCCACTGTGGCTGTGGCTAAACCAAGCTAAAACCGTGGGGGCAGGGAAATGTATACTGCATGGAAACAATGGATGTAAAAACACATAATTTCAGTGTCCATAACATTCCACCTCTTGCTTTTACATCATAATTGACGAATGTTAGGTGATTCCCTAAATTCCATGTCTGCTAGTTTACCAAACATACAACATGTATATCTCCATAAAACAAAGAAATACAAAGTAATTATATTCCCCCAGTTTCCCATCCACCCAAATAATCCGGTGTTTGGTGTTCCATGGAGTTTTGATCGCTGTCAGTCTACATTGATGATGGTTAATGTCGCCCTCATTGTTCACTATGTAGCTGCAGCAAGGATCTAGGGCTAGGAGATTGTTAGAGCTACAGCCCTTATTTGTAGCTTCTCTTCAGACAGTTTCTTTAAAGCATCCTCTGTGGTGTCCAAAAGCCTTTTCCAAAATGCTGGAGGGAATTCTTTGGTTCTGGGTTCTCCTGTCTCGCGATGTCATCCAAACCCAGTCTTGACGACTTGATCCTTGTCATCTTCCAACCACGGGATGCTGGGGAATAGGTAGCCTTCTTCACTCCATTAGAAGCGTTGGTCATCTGGTCATCTCTTTGTGTTGAGCTTGGATTCTTCTGATAGGAGGTCGATGGGTTGAGCGGGGTTACACTGCCACTAATCTGCTGAATGGAAAATAAACAGGTTTAGAGTCACTTTCCAACAATACAATTTTAGTATTTCCAGGCCCATCAGAGAATCTCTGCGGCCTGTGCTGATCAGTGAACCTTGGAACAACCCAACACCAGACACAGTTGAACTCCACTCTGCATATCCACACTCACTTTCCCAGCATTATTCCGACCATTGCTAACTAATATTTGAGTGTGAGTGTTACCTCAGTCCCTCTAGGCATATTGCCTTCTAGTGGAAGGACTAGCTATTGCTAAACCTCCCCCACCTCTTGAAAAAAATAAATCAAAGTGGTTAGTTAGTTTCTTCCTAATTAGTTTTCCCCACAAATTTGGGGAGGCTCCTGTAAATGTCAACCCTAAACTAACAAATGAATTGTCATTTTTACAAGTAAGCCTATGGTATGGCCCTAGTGGGCAGAAAGAAAGTTTAGTCAGTATCTTATGTACCTCCATTTTTCCCCAAAAGACAAAACAAGTGAACACTATTTACATGCAAAAGGAAGGTAGCCCTTGTTTACTCTTTAGTCTCCCTTCCCCCGTTTGACCAACAGGGGGCATGGGATCCTCCACCTGTATATACGGTTTCTGTAAGAATATTGCTACCTGTGCACACAACTCCTTGAACATATATTTTGTAATGTCATCTTTCATAGGATTAAACAGATGAGGTTTATATGGGAAGCTGAGAGATTTCTCTGGAAACTGTTGTTTGGAGGAAGAATGTAGATTTCCCTTCCCAGTCTGTTTGGATTTACCTGGTTCCCTCTGCTTCATGTTTCCAGTAGAATAACAACTTGTGGAGATATGGCCACTATGACCACATGTAGTACATTTAGCTGAACAGTGTTTCGTTTTGTTACCATGTGCCTTACAATATCTAGCGATATGGCCTGAACCACCACATGCAAAACAAGACTTTACCCTTTTAGCCGTATTTACTATCTGGGTCTCATTTTTCATAGCTGATCTATACCGCTTCACTGCCAGAGACACACTTCTAACAACTCTTAAACTTCTCCAATTTGCTTTGTATTTGCCCTTATTGTTATTCAATTTCTGTTTATTACACAATTGAGAACCAACACTGGGAACTTCTACAATCTCACTCTCTAGCGCCCCCTTATTTGCACTTGAAACACAGACCTTTTCAGAGGGCAAATCTGCTGTGAAATGTGGCTGTGAATTATGGGAAGGGGCCACACCAGACACCATTTTGGGGAACTCACTTTTAGCAATCTCATTCCTCAACTCCCGGATTTCAGCATAAGACTGAGACAATTTTTCATCAGTATCTATACATTGGCTCTCCCATTCCAGTAATTCTGATTCCAACATGCAAATCTGCTTATCTTTATCACGAATCATCTGTGTTTTTGTCTGCAACTCTTTCTCAAGTTCCTCATTTCTCTGCACCTCACATTTTAGGGCATGTAACAGAGTCCAGCCCACTTCAGCCGCAGCTCGGCTCTCATTTTTGGGATAAACCCCTAAATCAAGCTTCAGAGCCATACCTCCTATCTCACTCCCCATCTCTGGGTAAACCGGTGCACCATAGCGTACAAGCTCTTCTGCTACAACACTCCATTTTCCCATAGTGGTAGCCCAATGTGGTACAGCCCCAAATTTGGGCCTTCTATCCTCCATCAATGCACAAAACTTCTTCCTAAGGAAACTCATTCTGAACAACAGCAGATGGCAGGACAATCACACGTGTTTGCAGTAAGCCTTATTGTACCACTAACACATACAGGCTACACTGGGGGCATCCTGCACAAGTGTGTATGCCCTCTCACTAGTGAAGCACTGAAAATATATATTGTAGAGTTACAGCTCACACAACTAAAGGTACACTCACAATCTAACAACACATGTACAACAGGAGACTTTCAATATGCTTTACAGTCTGTGTCTAAACTATCATGTATGCAATAAAACCATCCATTACCTAGAAAAGCAATGCTATTAATAACCAGTGACAAATCACTAAATAACTATCATGTATGCAATAAAAGTTACCCTTAAATAAGGAACACAAAGCAACAGTCTATGAGAATCCTGTATAACTAGTACAGTGCTACACGTGATAACCACATCTAAACAGATTAACCTATTGTATCATACAACAAAATCTGTAAGGGCTTCCTCCTGTCTAAGGCAATAATCCTTAGGTCACAGTTTAAGAATAAGTCTCTTGTAGACTCACTCAATTACACTGAGAACATATACTAATGTAATCAAAAAGATACACCAAATTAGAAAAGTAATTAAACTATTATTGTCAACTTGGTTATTAACTGCCAATACTCAATTTCCGGCAAAATCCTGCCGACTACGCCATTTGTTGCGGTTCTAAAGGTGATAATCCTGTCTGCAGCTCCACTTATTGTGGACAATCCTGCCAACTACGCCATTTGTTGTGGTTCTAAAGGTGATAATCCTGTCTGCAGCTCCACTTATTGTGGACAATCCTGCATGCTACACCAATTGTGATTTTAGAATTAGAGTAAAACAAACATGCCCCTCCCCCGACCATGTGCTCTCTTTGTTGGAGTCAAAATGGCACCAACTATATGAAAACGGAAGCAGGAAGTTCAGGCTAAATTTATAGGTCCTAAATATGTTTGTAAAACACCCAGAAACACTGATTAAGTTTTGTACAACTATGAAATAATTGTACAAGGTATTTTGGCAGAAATGTCTTGTACCGGCAGTGTATACCACCAAATTAACTATCACTCGGTAACCAGCAAAGTTAATAACATTTAATAAAAACATTAATTAGCTAAACCAAATAAGACATACATACAAGCATTAATACAATAGTACATACTCTATGTTTAGCAAACTAGCAGGAATCTACGCAAGTGATACGTGAATATTTAGTGTAGAAATGATACAATCAATATACTTATCCATCCCAGGCTAAAGAGCAGGATGCTCCTCTCTCAACGAAATTCCCAAGCAAAAAAGGACCAAAGGCTATGTGGTTTCCTGTGATATCCCCTAATGCCCCACCCCTTTGGCCTACTCTCCTCACATAACCTGGAAAAACAGGTTCTTTAGCCCCGCCCACTGTGGCTGTGGCTAAACCAAGCTAAAACCGTGGGGGCAGGGAAATGTATACTGCATGGAAACAATGGATGTAAAAACACATAATTTCAGTGTCCATAACAATAATCTTGCTGTTGTCTTCGTTAAGCCTCGCCCATCTTTTTGCCAACAATCTCTTTTGCTTCTTGGATCCTTCTTTGATCCTGGGGAGTTATTGAATGGGGCTTGAAGCCCAAATGCCCATGCCATTCCCTCATCGGGTAGAAAGGGGTGTAGCCGGTAGAACAATGGACCGTGTTGTTATAAATCTCCAACAATTCGGGCAACAATTGGGGCCACTCTTCATGCTTGGATACAGATGCAGCTCGCAACATGTTGATGAAGACTTGATTGATGTGCTCACAGAGCCCGTTCCCTTGAGAGTGGTAAGCTGTAGTCCAAAGTTTCTTACAGGCGTGGAACTGACACAGCTCCTCAAAGAGTTGGGCCTCGAAGGCCCTTCCACGGTCTGTTAGGACAGACTCCGGACACCCAAGGGTTTGCACCCAATTGGAGTATAACATCTGGGCCGCTGTCTTGGCTGTGAGGTCTTTAACGGGTACCATGACAACCCATTTGGAGTAGTGATCCACCATGGTGAGAGCATAAGTGTGCCCAGACTGGGTAGGAGACAACTTGACATGGTCTAGCGCGACCAACGGATTAGGCCTTTCACTCTGGATTGAATGGAGGGGTGCTCTTGCGCCCTTGCACACATTCTTGGTGACATTGCAGAGTGAACACTCACTGCACCATTTCTCAATGTCGCTCCACATTCCAATCCAGTAGCCTCGGTCTTGTGGACTCCAAAGTGTCCCGACTGATCATGACATGTGTTGCGGACCATCGCCGCATCTCTTCGAGGAACCAGAATCTGATGAAGTCGAGCATCAGAGACCGGATCCAAAGAATTTCTGTAGCTGGGTTGTCGCCGGTGAGGATTCTGTGTTGGATCATGGACGCATGTACGAAGTCTGTAGGGTGTTTACTAAAAGCCTTGTGGTACCTTTTGGCGACGTTGACGACTCCCTTGACTTGATCCCTTGGGGTGGTATTGTCTCCTACTTGGAGTTGCGCCCACCAGGGCTCAGGAGAACTCATACAGGATCCTTCAACCACTTGGGCCGCATGCTTTTGAGCCACCTTGTGTTCTGTTAGGATGACCCTTGACTCTATGAGATACAGCTGGGCGACTGGGGTGTATTTAGGTAGCACAGTAGTAGAATCAGACAGATTGACTAACCATACTGGGGCCCATTGGTAACTGTAACAAGGCTTCTCGCAGCTCCAACAAGGATGATCGAGGATGATCTTCCAGTTGCATTGGCTCCAGCAGGGCTTGATAGTCCTTGTTTCTTACTCCAGGACTTGCACGGCACCAGGTGATGGTCTCTATGTTGGGTTGCAAGGTCACCGACCTGATGTCTTGTACTCGCCCTCTGCAGATTTCACCTTGCTTGTTGGAAAACTTCTCTGCCTGTAGAACTTTCAAGTGGTGTTGCACAGCCCATTGGCCTGAAAGGGACATGTAGGGGAGAGAGGTACGGCATCTACTATTTCAACAAAACAGTTTTTCATAATGTTCATCTCCATTATAAATTCAGCAGACCCCTTATCTGCCACATTATTTACAATCACTCCCTGCCCAATAAGTACACGCTTTCCCAACTGAATAGTTGGCTCCCAGTATTCATGTCTGGGTATTGGTTGTCTTACCTGCCACTACTCTAAAGTCAACATCATCAGGCTCACACAATAAACTAGCATCCCAATGCTGATAGAATTTTTTTTTAGGTATGGTAGACACTTGTGACCCTGTATCTATCAGCGCCTCCAACTGTACACCCTCTACAATAATTTTTACATAGGGGCAGGAGGCAACATAAAGTGCGAGTCCTAACTTAGGCATTCAGGTTTGGACCTGGTGACTGTTTTCCTGAGGGCCGGTCCGCGACCTCAGGAGAAATCTGTTTAAATCCCTGCATCTTCCAATGTCCTGACTTATTGCAGTAAGTACAAAAGGGCCTATGAGTCCCCGAGGGCCTATTGGACGGAGAGTTGAAATTGCAGGGGGCAGGGACAGGTTTCCTATGTGGGGGCTGTTCATAGTCAGGTGGGGCGGCCCGAATGGCAAGCTCCTTCACCGCCTTAGTCAACTGTTCAATGTCCTGCTTAACACTTTGTAGGTCAAAGGCTGTGGTGACTGGCAAAGCAGATGATACTGGGGCGGGGGCCCATGATGGTGGTATTGGCCCAACTACCGGCCCTTGTGGCTCTTGGACAGGAGTACAAACTTCCTCAAAGTCAGTCCCGGACTCAATCACTTGAATAGTCAGTCTCTTAAAAGCAGGGCAGGACAAATGAGGGTTTTTGACTGCTAACATTCTCAACTGGGCTTTGTCCCACTTATTATGAGCCCCATCGATAAATCTGTCCATTAACACCTTGTTGCCCTGCTGGGGATTTATACCATCTAGTTTTTGGACAGTCTCTAGGGCCTGGGTTCTCAACCTGGGGTACGCGTACCCTTAGGGGTACGCCAGGGGCTGTCGGGGTACGTGAAAGCGCTGACAAATACCGGCCATGCATTGGCCAGTATTTGTCAGCGCATAGCCTGTAAGTGAGCTGCGTGGTTGCCGGAGAGACGTGTGGCCTCCCCTGATGTTGCGCGGAGTTGCCGTACAGCGCAGGGGGACGTCAGTGCGGCCCCGCCGAACATCCCGTGAAGGAGCAGGTAACGGGACCGCAGGACGCCAGGTAAACAACTGTATTGGACGGAGGGGGGACTGTATGGGACGGAGCACAAGGCATTAAGATGGAAGGGGAGAGGGATAATGGCGGAGGGGGATGGGGAGTAATAAAGCACAAGGCTTTAAAATGTAATGCCTTGTGCTTTATTACTCCCTCCCCCCCCCTCCGCCATTATCCCTCTCCCCTTCCATCTTAATCCCCTTGCACTATTCCCCCTCCCTCTGATCCCCTTTTGCCATATCGGATAATAATGGCACAAGGGGATTAAGGTGGAGGGGGGAAAATGGCAAAAGGGGATCAGAGAGAGGTGGGAATAATGACACAAGGGGATTAAGATGGAGGGGGGGTTGATTATCCCCCCTCCATCTTAATCCCCTTGTGTTATTATTCCTCCTCCATCTTTATCCCCTTGTGCCAATATTCCCCCCTCCCTCTGATCCCCTTTTGCCATTTTTCCCCCCTCCAACTTAATCCCCTTGTGCTATTATTATCTGATATGGCAAAAGGGGGGAATAATAGTACAGGGGGATTAAGAAGGAGGGGGGAATAATTGCACAAGGGGATTAATATGCAAGGGGGAATAATGGCACAAGGGGATTAAAAGGGAGGGGGGAATAATGGCACAAGGGGATTAAGATGGAGGGGGGAATAATGGCACAAGGCGATTAATTCCATCTTAATCCCCTTGTGCTATTATTCCCCCCTCCATTTGAATCCCCTTTTGCCATTATTCCCCCCTACATCTTAATCCCCTTTTGCCATATTGGATAATAATGGCACAAGGGGATTAAGATGGAGGGGGGATGCATTAGTATAAAGGTAAGAACACTCCTTTTGTCCGCGGGTACCCCTCGCGCATGAGGGGGTACCCGCGGACATAAGTTCAGGACTTGGGGGTACGGTCGCCGAAAAGGTTGAGAACCACTGGTCTAGGACTTTATTTTGTTCCTGTTTATGTTTTGTTTTTACCTGCAACCTGTGGAAATAAAGCTGGCAAGGAGCCAGACTTGTATGAGGAACTGTGGTCTGCTGTGTTATTGTGAGGAACGTGTCCCTTTGAAAGTGACCAGGACGATCCGAGAGCTAATCCCTGAGACGGTTCGTCACATTTTGGTGGAGGATGCGGGCACACGTTGATAAGGACATAACGTTGACAAGGGCAACCAACAGGCGAGTTGGAGAGGAGCCGTTGCTAGGAGCAACCCCCTCAAGATTGCAAGTTGGAGGAGCCCAGCAGAGGAGTTCAAGCACAGGATGGTGTCTGCGGAGGAGCGTTGCTAGGGGAAACTGATCGAGATTAAAAAAAAATTCTGAAAAAAGGACATCGGCAGTTCGTTGCTGGGGGCAACCGACGTGAATGTGGTCCCCACCTCTTTGTGTACATAGCGATGTTTTACAGGCACTGCAGTTACCTGGGTTTGTGACCACGATCCAGGCTCTCTACATCGCGATGCACTCTCGGCCCGCCGCCGCAACAAGACTGGGCAAATCCTATTACATGACCAGACGCCTGGCAACGCGTCGCTGGTTAACGGGGCCCTGCAGTGGGCTCCGAGCCCTGTTTCTTCAGTGCTGCAGAATCGAGAGGCGGGACCCCCGAACATCATGCCTGGTGCTTAATCATGCTAGGTATATATACATATATATTGAATGTCTCCGTTTTACACATATATGTTTTAATTTGATATTGGGCGTACATAGAGTGTATGTGGTGCTTGCAGTCACGGCTTTAATACTGTGCATTTTAGCTGCATTCATACCGTGCATTGGTACTGGGCTTTCTTCCATTACATTGAAGTTTTGCATAAAAAATTTTCATGCAATCATATTTCCTGTGCATTTAATCTCAACGTCTACAATGGGCATTCATACCGAGCATTTATTCATGCCGCTAATACTACACTTCATTTAGAATCACCACCGGGGAGAGAAAAAAAAAAACGCACGCTCCTAGCATTGTATACTGCACCCACAGTTTTCTTAGCATTGTAGTCTGCACGCAGGCTCCTAGCATTGTATACTGCATGCACGGTTTTCTTAGCATTGCAGTCAGCACGCACTCTCCTAGCATTGTGGACTGCGCGCACGGATGTAGCATTGTATTCTGCACGTCCGCATAAAGCATGGTATATTGCACGCCCGATCTTAGCATTGCATGCTGCACGCACACTTTCAGCACCGTACACTGTACGCACACTCCTAGCATTATACACTGCATTTACGCTCCTAGCATCACATACTGCATGCATGCTCTTGGCATTGTATACGGCACGCACTTAGCATTACGCTGCACGCATGTGTTTCCACACCGAGACCATGGCACGCACACTCATAGCTTTATACTGCACGCAGGGTCATAATAATCGCACTGCATGCACGCTCAAACGCTTTCACTACACGCACGCTCCACACATACACTTATAACGTTCATGCTGTAAGTACGCCCACAGCTTACCTTGCACATACACTCATAGTATTTATACTGCATATACGCTTACAGGAACACTGTTTACAGATCATGAACGTTATATTCATGCGCTCACGACATTTACATGGTTAACTTACTCATAATATTCATTCGATCATGGCACTCATACTATTCATACGCTCTTGGTTTTACATTGATTATACTTGTGTACATTTATACTGTTCACACAGGTAGGGCATCTTCACCGTTGTTACATTCTGGCGTTACTGTGGTAATTATCACACTGTTCATACACTAGTAGTTGGTTACTGCACACATTCTTGTATTATTACATTGAAATACATTAATGATGGTTTCGCCCTTGTAGTGATACGGTATACATGCTGGTAGTAGGTTTGCTGCACACACGGTTTTGTGCCATTCATACTGTACACACGCTAGTGGTTGGTACTGTAGTAGTTACACAATACAGGTGATAGTAGTTGTCATAAGATATATATACTTGTAGTTGGTATACGGGACGTACGCTTGCATCATTTATACTGTACATAGGTCAGGGGTTGTTACCATAGTCATTGGCATAATAAACTTACGGCCGTACTATTTTACGCTTGTAAGTTTACAACGGTACTCACGCTCATATCATTAGGGCGACAGATTCGTTTGCTGTTATACTGTTCGTATGCTTGTGCAAGTTTACACTGTACATGTGTTTGCGCTTTTTACACAAACATGCACTCTTAGCTATAATTTCATTTGAGCTTTATACTATGCTCACAACTTCACACTGTCTTCAAGCTCACAGCTTGATACTATGCATACTACATACATTCCTAGTTTCACACACACGGTACAGAGGTTTGTAACTTTATACAGTATTTTCATAAACAATCTCACTGTACACTCGGTTTTCATACACTCAACGGAAAAGCTATACATCATGAGATGCTACACGTACAAGTACTGTAAATTGTCACAACGTTGTGACAATTTACAGTACTTGTACGTGTAGCATCTCATGATGTATAGCTTTTCCGTTAAGTAGCAATTACGGCACAGTATATACATTCTGAAAATGGTCATAGTGTAAATGCATAGCATTTCGCTCCAGTCATACTGCATAGGCTTGGAGCATTCATACGACATTCACTAGGTCCAGCATTAATGTGATAAATGATCATCGTTTCATGCATGTCGCTTATAGTTTCATTTGGTGCATGGCATTCTTGGCGAACATTGGGATACATATGATCACAGCTTCCAAGTTCTGCTCGTATCATCTGTCCGATTTGTTTGCTCATGCCACTCATAGGTACTTCATGCTTATCGACCTACAGGTCATGACTGTCACGGTGCATACACGATAGCTTTCTTATTGTTATCATTTGGTACATAACTACATTGCTTTAGTCCAGGTTTGCATAAGATTTAATGATTCATCATGAGCTGCACCAGCTTTTGGTTATTTCATATTATGCAGTTATGCAGTCACAAAAAGCTTGTACATGGTTCTTGGGGTCTTAGCTCACTCATCACTCATAAGTCCATGACTAGTCACTGTGCATGGACAAGTATACATCAACATCAGCACGATCATCTTGACAGTTTCATAACATCCATAAGTTTAACAGCATCATTACACGACTATAGTCTCCACCTCACACATGTGTCAGACATTTCGAATCAGGCACATGTACAGTGGTCCCTCAACATACGATGGTAATTCGTTCCAAATGACCCATCGTTTGTCGAATCCATCGTATGTTGAGGTATCCGTGCAATGTAAAGTATAGGAAGCTGTACTCACCTGTCACAGCAACTCCGGACCAGGTCCTCACCGCTCCCGATGCTGTCCAAGGGGCTCCCGATGCTGTCCCGCTGCTCCGGTGTCTTCTTCGCGATCCTCCGGCTTCTTCCGCATCTTCTCCAGGGTCCGGGCCTCGCTTTCTGGAGCCGTTATTACGATGCTGCGCCGGCGCGGCGTGCGTAGTGACGTAATAACGACACCGGAAAGCGAGGCCCGGACCCTGGAGAAGATGCAGAAGACGCCGGAGGATCGGGAAGTGGACCCGGAGCAGCGGGAATAGGTAGGCGAACCTGCCCGGGATGCTTAAACTGCTATCCGACAGCAGCTTAAGCATTTTGCGCTGTCGGATAGCAGTTGATGCGATGGCCCCGACATATAAAAGCATCGTATGTCGATGCTGACATCGACACGCGATGGCCTCTGAGAGGCCATCGTATGTCGATTTGATCATATGTCGGGGCCATCGCAGCTCGGGGGGGTTACTGTATAGGGTGATATATACGTCGACTAGGTTCAGCAGAAGTTTCGGCATTCACCACTAATGCAGCAGAGTTGAACATTTTACCAGCAATACCAATCATTAGACATAATGGTAATGTCAGACATAATGGCAATAGGGCGGGTTTATCGTAATGGGACACCACTCATGAGGCTAGTGAAGTTAGGAATGGGGCATTGGGATTGATTTAGTTTCAGGTAAGGTAGTCGGATATTGTTGATCTTCAGGCAATAAGGCGGTTACCGCCAAGGTCGATCGGGTGTCGATGGTTGTGCCTATTTAGCTAACAGTTTCTATTTTGCCACTCATTAGCAGGAATATGATGGGATTCATTGGGCCGACAGGTCATAGTGTTTCACTCTTGCAATGAGGTTAGGCCGCATGCTACAAGCAGATATCGGTTTGGGTTTAGCCTGACCCTGTTCAAGTGCCGAACTCTGGTTTCGGTGTAGAGGAGGCATGACTGTCACAACTCTTCAGTTTCCAGGCATCGATCCCTGTGCCAGTCAGTTTGCTTCACCTATTTTCTGTCTCAATGTCGGGACTATATCTTGGATTTGTGCTAAGGTAGGGGCATTGGTCATGATTACAACATTTGATTCCCTACCAGATTGACTTTTGCCCTCTAAAGGTGCGGCCTCCGTTGCGGTCATTGGACACACTCCAGACCGATATGTTAAAAGTTTATAATGTGTACATTACAAGTAAATATATATCATGGTTATCACAAGCAGGAATGTGTAAGCCCTGATCACAAGTGTAAAGCCTAATTAGGCTGTATTTGTGATATGGGCGGTAACATCTCCAACCCCCCTACACATCAAGGTGGCACATAAGGGGTTGTGGGCGGGGGCAGGGATATATATATAGCCCCTGCCCCCTATCAGGTGGTGTTCGTGACATTTTGAGGACCCCTCCCAACCCTCCCTCTCTTTTTTCCATCTTTTCATTTCTTCATTTCATACATTACAGGGCATGCCCTCTAAAGGTGTGGCCTCTGTCGCGGTCATTGGGGACACTCCAGACCGATATGTTAAAGGTTATAATGTGTACATTACAAGTAAATATATATCATGGTTATCACGAGCACGAATGTGTAAGCCCTGATCACAAATAATAATTAAGCCGGAGAGCGGCTGACACTTACCGTGGTCCAGAGACTTACAGCGCAGCGCAGCATCCCTCTTTAGGCGGCGGCGGCAGGCAGCAGACATGAGTATAACGGCTAGGATACTTCACCGGCAATCTTTCCTCTGGAACACACTGCCGTTAACGGAGACCAGGACCCCGCACTGGAACCTCCTAAAAGCCAGGATCCCGCACTGGCTATAGTCCTGCCATGCCGCCGACAGACCGTGGCAGGACAGAGCCAGGACCCCGCACTGGCATATACTCACGGACATAGATGCAGCCAAGACCCTGCAGGGCTGTACAAAATCTTGAATAGATGGGCAGCGTGCGGGAGTTTGCGGGGTTGTTTTATAGGTATGGTACCTTGGTTAATTAAAATAATTATTTATGCTAATATCTGGATGGGCGGTCCTGGTGGGTGGTCTGGAGACCGCATTACCCTTCTGTGCTGCCGTAGGGGACGATGAGGAAATATATATATATATGTATATATATATATATATAGATATGTGTATGTATATACATGTACATATACATGCTTGATAAAGACTGTGCAGACAGTCAAAACGTTGCTCGCCACATATGAGAAAATAAATCACCTTTGATTTTTCATCTAACTGGAGTGCTGTGGGACACTTTATTTTGGATATATATAAATATGTATTTGTATGTATATATGAATGTACATATATGTATAAATAAATATGTATGCATATATATATATGTATGTGTGTATATATATGTATATGTGTGTATATATATTTGTATTTATGTATGTGTATAGATATATGTACATATATATTGTGACATTCCGTCTCGGGGATTAGCTCTGGGATCGTCCTGGTCACTTACCACGGGACACGTTTCCTCGCAATAACTCGCCAGACAACCGTTAAGCATACAAGTCTGGCACCTCACGAGCTTTATTTACACAGGTTACAGGTAAAACAAAATATAACTCAGGAACAAACCGAAGTCCTAGACCGTCTGGTCACTGACTACACATGTAAGCATGCCCTGACTACTAACTGGTGAGCTACCCTCAGCCAGCATAAAACATGTGCCCCTGCAACCTGTTTTACTCACAGTTCACACCACTTCTTGGACCACTCACAGCTCCTGCTGTGTGTTTCCTCAACAGGGTCCATGTGTCTCCCCCTACAGCGACATGCTGTTTTCCTGGGTGAGCCCAGACTAGACTATTCTGTTTCCTTTCCTTATATCTAGACTTCCCACATTTCTGCTGGCCTCATTAATTAGGCACCTGATGAGCATCTCTGCTAGCTCAGCTAGGAGAAAGGACTGGGAAAAACACCCTTTCATTACCCTCAAACCTGCCTTAGTGCCACAATATATATATATATGTGTGTGTGTGTGTGTGTGTGTGTGTGTGTGTGTATATATATATATATATATATATATATATATATACACACACACACACATGTATATACATATACCTATATATGCATACATATATAAATATATATATATATATATATATGTACATATGTCTATACACATGGGATGCAGAGCGGGTGCATGCTGACTGAGGGGTCCTGATACATCAAGAAGAAAAATCACCGCCACATTCACAAGTAGATAATATGGCTTTATTACATCTCATACAGGCAACGTTTTGGCTGCGTAATTAAAGCCTTTCTCAACCCATCCCGGCTTCAGAAAGGTTGTTACTGTGCAGCCGAAACGTTGCCTGTATCTGATGTAATAAAGCTAGATCATCAACTTGACATCTACTTGTGAATGTGGCAGTGATTTTTCTTCTTGCTGTATATGTAAACATATATATATATATCTATATATATATAGATATATTTATATATAATATTAGAATATGTATGTATGTATATATATATATATATATATATATATATATATATATATGCATTTCCATATAAGTTGGATGAATGCGTTCTTATGGGTAGAGCTGAGGAGAGCCAGGGCACCAGGGAGGAAATTGTTGTGGTCTTCCTCCCCACCCACAACCAGACAATCATGCAAATAAATTGGAACTGTTTGCACCAACTGGAGCACTCCTTTAATATGGTAAAAATGTATTAAAAAAAAGTTTTCATTAACTTTGTCCTACTTTTAATTTATTAAAATTTTTCATAACATAACAAATGAGTCTTGTCACATATTTTTGCAGGTATTATTGTGGGACAATTTATTATATCACTAGACAAGTGTTTGTTTGAGAGTCTGTCTTTTTTTCCATGGTTGTAGCGACCGCTAAGTGGGAGGGAGATCATTCTGCAATATTTAGACTTTTGAAACAGTTGGTGGCACACTGTATCATAAACAATGGTCTGTTGCATGGAATGAATAACAGGTGTATCTGAATGGGTTGGGTGGGTGATGTTGAAATAAAATTACTTCAAACTTATCAAAAAGGAATCCTGGGACGTATAGTTAGTACAAAGTCCGACACAATTTAGGCATTTCACAAAATGTAAATCATCAGCTATATATAGAATTGACAATACAGTCCTTGAGCATCAAGCCAAGCATGGATCCTGGTATGTACTAAAATTACCTTATGGTGCATAACCCCTTCAAAGGGTTACTTCAAGATAAACAACTATAGTACATATCCTAAGCATATGAGCTAAGTGTCCCATTGGTCAATACCCCAGGTACATATCTCTGGTTCACATGAACCAGACATTCACCTTCAATAGATTGCCATAGGCCTGCACTTGGGTATCTTTGGCTATTTCATACCGATGAATGGAGGTAACAAGTCTGTTATAGCTTTGTAAGGCTTGGTTCACATACGTCCGACATCTGTCAAATCTAGACATTAGACACATAAATATAGACACAACTGATGCCAAGTTGCCATCAGTTGTATTGCATCCGACATCTATTGTTTTTGCCCTTCGGACTGGGGAACAAAAACAAGCTGCGTTCCCCTGTTTGTTGCACTCCGGCATGTCCAACCATCCGGCATTAAAATTGAGATGTTGGATAATAGTGAAATGTCCCAAAATGAATGGGATCAGTTCTAGCATCATTTTCCCTCTGGTGCACCCGGAGCGAAACTGCGCACAATGCCTGATATATGTGATCCCAGCCTTAGACAGTCAACAGGCCCAATTCGAGAGGACTGATTACTTTTTCTATGGTGGACAGAGGCCTTTTATATAAAACATTATTTTCTATTTTACATTAGAGTACAATTACTATAGTCATGCATGTATAATGTTGGTGAATATGTTAAATCACGAGATTACTGCATAGATTATAAAATAATCTTTTAATGTAACTTTACTGATATAATTTTATGTAATATGAATAATAAAACTAAAATAAACATGAAAAATCTATTTTTATTAACCGAAAAAAAAAATATTTCAAACATTTACAACATTCACAACATTTACAACAACATTTTGAGAACCATAAACCTAGTGCTACACGGTCTTCGGAGTCATCTGTAAAAGTAAGGCAATCTAGATTGTAAATCTGGAATTATATTCCTCCAATAATTGGGATGTATCTGGCCGTGGTACTGGAGCTATGTTTGCTGGGAGAGTACCTCGCCGAGATTGCCAATCTGTGACATTTCTGTCCTTTACCACTTCAAATATTTTTAACAAGATGTCATAGGCAAAATCTTGGGAGGTGGATTCGTATATGGCTTTTACCACCCATGCCCGACGTGCCTTCGAGTATTCATAGCTATTCATCTTTTCCAGATGCTGTTGCTTTTTGGATAGTGGCTTGGATACGTCCTACATTCCGGTTATGGACGATAGCTGCTAATTGAGTGCGAGCTATCATTCAGTCTATGAAAAAATGAATTATTTTTGGTCTGTACTTCAGACAAAGACTGTGATATATTTCAAGCTCTCCTGTGTGGCAAAACAATGAAAGTTGCCTTATGTCCTTCAACAGACTAGGATTCAGAGCCACTTTGCTTACTACATTATGAGCTGGAAGTTTAGGCATGAGCCACTTGGTGTCATTTATCTGACTTTCTGTCAAGGGTGGATGCTGACAGACAGAGTCATTTGAGTCATCATCCCAGGCATGTATATTTGAGACATGATGCAACAAAAATTTCCATCGCTCCTCCAACACATCCGGATTTTTCCCACATGTTCTGGCGCACGACCATAGATGGTTTTTTATTGGTTGAATCCACTTCATGAGAACATTGGTTTCTTTGGTTTTTGCTCCAGCTGCAATTTTATTTCCAATTGACTTTCCAAATGCCAAATGTCAAACTGATGTTCAATGAAAGGGTATTTTTCACGTAGAATTTTTCGAATAGAGACATGTCTGTCTGTAGCTATTGTTAAAATCTCAACATCTTGGGATAGTAATTCCTGAATTGTTTTTTCAAAGGCAATTTTTTCCATGGCTAGAGAAGATGTGGTAGGTAGAAGTTGCTCTACGTTAAACACACACATTTTTTTTGAAACCGCATCCATAATTGTATTAGTACAATAGGGGAGATTTATCAAAACCTGTCCAGAGGAAAAGTTGCCCAGTTGCCCATAGCAACCAATCAGCTTGCTTCTTTCATTTTTAACAAGGCCTCTGCAAAATGAAAGAAGTGATCTGATTGGTTGCTATGGGCAACTGGGCAACTTTTCCTCTGCACAGGTTTTGATAAATCTCCCCAATATTTTGCAGAAAACCCTGGGGAATCTGATCGACCATCTCCTGTCACAAATGCAGGTGTACGCCTGTGCCCCCGTGCGATGTCACGCTCCGCCCCTCAATGCAAGCCTACGGGAGGGCTATCACGCCCCCTCCCGTAGGCTTTCATTGCGGGGCGGAGCATGATGTCACACACCGGCGCAGGCGTGACGTCACACGCCGCCCGCCCTGTAGTCGCCTGTATTCAGACCCGGAGCGAACACGCTCCGGGGACTGATAATAAACGGGGTGCCGCTAGCATGATCACGGGCGTCCCCAGCAGCGGGACTCCCGCGATCAGGCATCTTATCCCCTATCATGCAAATCAGCTTTTTCAAGCATGACTCAAATTAGAAATTTTATATAGAATACTGGGTCATCATTTATTTCAAATAAGTACTCGAAGACAGGCAAGGGTTCCTCCTCTTCATCACTACTTAGTTCAGATGATCCTTCATTTTCGACTTCATCATCACTTTGGTGAAAGGATCTGTCCTCAGTGTCAATGTACGTGGTTATTGTGGTAGAATGATCAATGACCTCCTCCTCAGGCTCATCGGTGGTTATGAGATCTGGCTGTGCTTGAGAAACAATAGGAGAAAGTGGTTGTACATTCTCCTCAACCCCTGGTAAAACACTTTCTGAGGATTGAGGGAAGTATAAATCTTTGTCAAGGTGAGAAAGGGTTTCCTCATGGATTTTAACCGTGTGTTCCTTTAGGAATTGAGGACAGAGTGGAGGATAAGACAAGACTGTTTTTCTTTGAGTCGATTATGTAAAAAGAGGTCCTCTGTACATAGTACCTTTTTCCTGTTGTTGTACTGTAACAGTTGGATCTGGAACTCTTGGCTGAGTGATTGGTGAGATAGAAGTTGGAGAAGTGGTAGGTTCATTTATACGGATTTCAAAAATAAAATCTGATATATCAGTACTAATGTATTGTATCTGTATATCCTGATTTGTACTATGTCCAGCTGTAGTTTCCAGTGCCTCTGTAAGATCTTGAAGTTTTTGGGTAGACACTGTCTTTTCCAGTCTCGTCGGCTCACGGCTTGATTTAGATTTCCTTTTTTGATATACAAAAGGCATAGTGTTAGTTGCAAAGTCTCGCTTTTGAGGAGTACTGTTCAATTTCCATCTGTTTGGAGATGCTGAAGCTTCAGTATTTTCAATTGATGGTAGGAAACATGAAGTGGTCTCTGATGTTGTGGGAATAGACAAAGTTTCACTTTGAGTTTCGGAGATGACTTCAGGTCTGGACACAGAAATACAGTACATGTTGAAGTTAAAGATGATGTTGTCGATAAATTAAACATTTTTTTCTTCTTTTTAGCAGGTGGGAGCACAGATGTGTCTTTAGACGTAGATTACCCTAAACTTGAGCTTAGCTGCAGAACTGAAGTTATCGGTGCAGTGGTAGTTGTAGTTGAATATGTGACTGTACTGGAAGTGGTGCTGGAAACACTGTATGTCACAACCGTAGTTGTTGGCGTGCAAACTGGGGTAGTAAGCACAATTGCAGTAGTCATCCTAACAACAGGTTGAGAAGACATAGATGGTACAGCCGCCTGTTTTCCTCTAGGTGTTGTAGGCTTCTTTGGAAATATTGTTGGAATTGCATCTTTCCTCAGTGTTTGACGATACTCCTCGTGATTGTAACAGGAATGATGAAAGTGAAGGGAACATAGACAAAAACTATAGTTTATTTTCCCAATAAGAACCTGTTGAACCTTTTCTTCAAGGTTGTCTTCAAACTGTCCCGTCTGCTGGAGCCATATACATATCCTTGCTGGATCTTTAGGAAAGCCATGTAGGATAACAGACTGATCTCGTTTACGCCATGATGAAGTACACCCCTTCACAATGCACGATGGCATGCTACATTTTTTAAATAATATGGATTATTATAATGTAAAATAGATGAGTCAAAGCCTTTTAAATTAGAATACACATTTTGTACACACATTTTCTCGTAAATGTAGCCAAAGTAACATTTCATAGAATATTGTGTGTGTGTATATATATATATATATATATATATATATATATATATGTGTGTGTGTGTGTGTGTATATATATATATATATATATATATATATATATATGTATAGATATGTGTGTGTATATATATATATATATATATATATATATATGTGCAGATGAAGTCAGGCTGCTCACCACTCTCGCGTTTGCTGCACTATCTCGTGCTACGGACACCGATACCGCTCCCGGCTTAGTAGAAATCACACAGGAAAAAACGTCCGGCACTCGGGAAGATGCAGGTAAAACTTATCAATGGCTTTATTCACACGCTTAAGGCAGGACACAATCTGACGCGTTTCGCACACTCAGGTGCTTAGTCGTAGATAGACATACACTCAATAATGCGGGTTAAAATACACATGAGTTTGGTCACATGACCACATGAATCTTAATTAAAAACAGTTGGTTACAAAACATGGCATTGGGAATCATGATCACATTTGGTCGTTCGGAGAGAGTTCACACAAGGGTGCAGACAATGCGGCTTTAAATTTCAAATTTTGATTAACATTTAAATTTCAATCTCGAATGGTCTAAAAACTAGTTTATCAAATACTATGGATATTCATATTAATTTAGAAGTACATATTTACCGAAATAAATAGTTTGAACTATACCTGCACATCAAGAACCGAAATATTTATATATAGATCAATAACCGCATAATGTGCATCTCACCGTGTGAACATCCCCCTATAATTTGCGACAATCCAAAATTTATTATATATACACAAGAAACGAAGAGTACATATTGGACCGGGAACTAAACATACGTGATTAGTAATAAATTGTATACATCAACTATATTCTCTTATTCAATTTATGCACACATTAACATTAAATCCAATCTTTTATTTAACCCTTGCGGGTATCTTGTTCCCAAAAGGAACATCCAATGTGCCTCTCTATTGTATAGTTTCTTTCTAAGATCGCCTCCCCTAGGTCCTAAGGTGACTTTTTCTACCCCCAATACTCGTAAATGGGTGGTGTCCCCTGAATGGGACTCCCTAAAGTGACGTGACAGCATAGACATGCTTGTTAAGCTACTTTTAGCATCCGTAATATGTTTCCTAAACCTCACTTTTAATGAATTACCCGAGCATCCTACATACTGCAAATTGCAAACAATACATGTTGCTACGTATATAATGGATTTAGTGTTACAATTGATATACTGGTGTATATTGTATGTCCTATTTGTTGTACAAGACGTTACGGTATTTGAATTTACCATGTGTGTACATGTGATGCATCTGGTATGACCGCATTTGCGATTACCTATATTCCTCAACCAGTCCCGGTCCTTTACACTTTCCTTTTGACTAGTAAATAGACTAGGTGAGACTCTGGTTCCAATAGTGGGGCCTCTCCTGGACACAATAGAAATACCCTCTGATAATATGTCTCTTAATATTGGATCTGTTTCTAATACCGGAATGTATCTGTTTATTATTTTCTTAATCTGTCCAAATTGAGTACTGTATGATGTCACGAAAAATGGTGGTCTATCCTTATTCGGATTTATGTTTTCATTTTTGATTGTGTTTTTGGCTAATCCTTCTCTCTTCTGTTTCCTTAATGTGTTTCTTAGTACATTGACTTTCTCTTTTTATATCTTCTTCTGATCTTTCCTAATTTATTGTTGACTTCCTATTCCTCCCCTAAATGTGTTCCATAATTCCCATTTTTTATAAAAGGGTATACTCTGATTGTTTCCAATCGCTATAATTTCCTCTAATTTATAACAGTGTTGTATCGTATTTATTATTTCATTCACTTCAGGAATCTGTGCTTGCCTCCAGTATCTGCAGAGAACTAGCTTTGCGACCACTAAAATCTTGCATACCAAAAATCGCATTTTTACCGGATATATTTGCATTTGTAATAGTAACAATGCTTTTTGTGGTGTCAATTTACTTGGGATGCGGGTGATGTTTACTAGTAATTGTTCTACTTTATGCCAGAAGACTTGTGTCATCGGGCATAGCCATAAAATATGTATAAAGGATTCCGTCCCCCCACAGTTTCGCCAACATTTTTCAGAATTCACCGAGGATATCTCATGGAGCCTATCAGGGGAGTAATACCATCTTAGGTTAGTTTTAACTATAGCCTCTATGTCAGGGTCCGGACTAGCAGCTGGTGAAGACACTGGAGGTGGATCCTCTGTGCCAGAGAGGCGATGACGCGGGCCGTACTGGGGAATCGGTTCTAAGCAGTTACTGGTGTTCACCAGAGCCCGCCGCAAAGCAGGATGGACTTGCTGCGGCAGTAACTACCTGGTCGTGTTCCCCAGTAGCAACTCGACCTCTCAGGCAGCTGAGACTGGTGCGGTACACAAGGACTAGACAGAGGCGAGGTCAGACGTAGCAGAAGGTCAGGACAGGCAGCGAGGTTCGTAGTCAGGGGCAACAGCAGAAGGTCTGGGTACACAGGCTTGGAACACACTATAATGCTTTCTCAGGGCACAAGGCAACAAGATCCGGCAAGGAGAGTGGTGCACTGGCCCTTTAAATTTTGGCAAGCCGGCGCGCGCACGCGCCGGGAGGAAGCAGACGGGGGCGAGAGTTGAGTGACATGTGGTGCGATCCGAGGGCGGGCACGAGCCGTGCCTCGGATCGCGTCCCCTCTGGGGACCAGGGAGCAGCGCTCGCGGTCAGCAATGCCGACCGGAGCGCTGCAGACAGAAGCACACCCTGAGTGCTCCGGGGAGGCAGCAGGACCTGGAGCGCTCGGCGTGACAGTACCCCCCCCCTTGGGTCTCCCCCTCTTCTTGGAACCGAGGAATCTGTAGATGAGTTCCTTGTCTAGAATATTGTCCTCTGGCTCCCAAGACCTCTCTTCGGGGCCACAATTCTCCCAATCAACAAGCAGGAACGGTGACCTTGGGGGGAAAGCGGTTAAGAATGAGAGGCTTGAGAAGGGAAACATGAAAGGAGTTAGGAATACGAAGAGAAGGAGGAAGATGGAGCAGGGTTGATTTGACTTTTGACCCTAAATGGCCCGAGGTAACGTGGACCCAGCTTGGAGCTAGGGACACGAAACCGAATATATTTGGCAGAGAGCAACACTTTGTAACCAGGGGCAAAGACAAGAGGAATTCTTCTCTTCTTGTCCGCATGACGAAAATGTATCTGGAAATTGAAGCGGGCGAAGAACAATGACCACCTGGCCTGGCGAGGATTTAAGCACTGGGCGGACTGTAGGTATGACAGATTTTTGTGGTCAGTGTAGATGGTGATCGGGTGGAGGGATCCTTCCAGGAGATGCCTCCACTCCTCAAGTGCCAATTTAATGGCCAGCAATTCTCGGTCACCAATAGCGTCGTTTTTTTCAGGAGGAGAAAATGTTTTAGAGAAAAAAACGCAAGTGACGTTTTTTTTCTTTAGCGTTTTTTTTAAGAAGAACCGCCCCGGCTCCTACTGAAGAGGCGTCTACCTCATGGAAGAATGGTTTCAGAGGATCAGGCCTAGTCAAGACTGGTGCGGAGGCGAAGGCGGCCTTAAGGTGAGTAAAAGCTTCTTCCGCTTGGGGAGGCCAGGATCTCGGATTCGCATCTTTCTTGGTCAGAGCCACAATGGGAGCCACGATAGTGGAGAAGTGGGGGATAAACTGACGTTAGTAATTAGCGAATCCGAGGAAGCGCTGGATAGAGCGAAGTCCGGAGGGACGTGGCCAATCCAAGACCGCGGAGAGCTTGTCGGGGTCCATTTGAAAACCTTGTCCTGAGACCAGATATCCCAGGAAAGGAAGACAGGTACGTTCAAAGAGGCATTTTTCAATCTTGGCGTAGAGATGGTTAACACGGAGGCGCTGGGGCACTTGACAAACATGGAGGCGGTGTTCCTCTAGGTTGGAGAAGATTAGAATGTCTTCGAGATAGACAGCCACGCAAGTATATAACAAGTCCCGGAAGATTTCATTGACAAAGTCTTGGAAGACTGCAGGGGCGTTGCAAAGACCGAATGGCATGACCAGGTATTCGAAGTGACCATCTCGGGTGTTAAAAGCGGTTTTCCACTCATCTCCTTCACGAATTCTGATGAGATTACACGCGCACCTGAGGTCAAGCTTAGTAAAAATCTTTGCTCCGCGGAGCCGGTCAAAGAGTTCCAAGATGAGAGGCAGAGGGTAGCGGTTCTTTATAGTGATCTTATTGAGGCCGCGGTAGTCAATACAAGGGCATAGAGACCCATCCTTCTTGGCAACAAAGAAGAATCCTGCTCCAGCAGGAGAAGAAGACTTCCTGATGAAACCTTTTTTGAGATTCTCCTGAATATACTCCATCATGGCCTCAGTTTCTGGAGCGGAGAGAGGGTAAATCCTGCCACGGGGCGGTGAGGTCCCAGGGAGCAAGTCAATAGGGCAGTCGTAGGGCCTATGTGGTGGTAAGACCTCTGCCTGTTTCTTTCAAAAGACGTCAGAAAAGTCTTGATAGGCCTTTGGAAGGCCGAGCAATGGAGAAGCAATGGAGACTTGGATGGTGGGTAGCGACTTAAGGCAGCGTGTGTCCCCAGTGGTCCAGTCGAGGGTAGGAGAATGCCGCTGGAGCCAGGGTAAGCCAAGAAGGATGTCAGAGGTGCAGTTAGGCAGGACAAAGAACTCAATCATTTCTTGATGGAGAACCCCCACGGTCATGCGTACTGGGGCCGTGCGGTAACGCAAGGTGGAATTCAGTTGTTCTCCGTTAACTGAGGAAATGAAGAAGGGCTTGAAGAGACGGATAACAGGGATGTTAAACCGGTTGATGAAGGAGGCTTTAATTAAGTTTCCTGCTGAACCAGAGTCCAAGAATGCCTCCGCAGAGGAGGAGGCTTTATCAGCTGGAGAAATCCGCACTGGAATAGTCAGGCGTGGAGAGGAGGAATTTACACCCAGTGACGCCTCTCCCATGTTCACTAGGTGCGAGCGTTTCCCTGACGCTGAGGATTAGAGATGAGCGAACTTTTCAAAAATTCGATTCGGCCTATTCGCCGAATTCTCCCGAAAAGTTTGTTTTGATCCAAATTTATTCGCTGCGAATCAAAGATAAAAAAGGCTATTTCTAGCCTCCATACAGCCTCTATAGGGGTATAGAACACTTTGCTGTGTCGTAAAACGCATATGGAGTGTGCTGGGGTAGTGAAATAATACTGTTATTCAGAATAGCATGCAGATTACCGGCATCGCTCTTAGAATCACTGCCGCATAGCAGCACAATGACAGAGCCTGGTGGTGGCATCAGTGTCAGGAGACCATATAGTGACTGAATGACATAGCATGGACATGTTGGCTGCAAGAGGAGACCATTTAGTGGCTGAATGGCACAGCGTGGAGTTGGCTGATGCACTAGTACACTACACACCAGGGCTTCACAATCCCCCCCAAAAAAACAACACAATATATGAAATTTTTGTCAAACATTTCTCATTGGTAGCACCCGCTATCCAAAAATTTTGAAATTTCCAGAACCAGGCCCCACCCCTGCGGCATCAGTAACTCATATATTGCCTGCATGACACAGCCTGGAGTTGGCTGATGCAAGAGTACACACCAGGGCTTCACAATCCCCCCCCAAAAACCAACACAATATATGACATTTTTGACAAAGATTTCTCATTGGTAGCACCCGCTATCCAAAAATTTGAAATTTCAAGACCCAAGCCCCACCTCTGCGGCATCAGGAACCCATATATTGCCTGCAGGACACAGCCTGGAGTTGGCTGATGCACCAGTACACACCAGGGCTTCACAATCCCCTCCAAAAAACAACAACATTTTAGAAATTTTTTAAAGAAATACCTTTGTGTAAGAACAAGCACATATCCAACAGTTCACAAGACTCTATAATGCAGCACCCAAAGACATTCTTCTCAAAAATAATAAACCACACAATGTTTGAATTTTTTTTTACAAAAACGAATTCAATATGTGGGTAAGCGCATCTGTCTCCAAAAGATCAGATCACCAAAGGACTTTTTTCGCCCAAAATGATGAAGCAGAGTTAATCCCTGTCCGTATTTTTATTTTATTTTTTCATTAAAAAATCACACACAACATTCTGGAAAATTCTATTTTATTACTGATAAAATTATCAGTAAATAAATTTAAAAAAAACACTACCCAAGAGTGTTTAATTAACCCATACATTGCACCAGGAGCAGTCAAGAGTAGGCCTCAGCAGTACCCAAGAGGCTTCAATAACCCCCTACCTTTGCACGATCAATTGCGAGATCAAGCAATACCAGGTGTGTTATGCCCTCTGATTTCCGGGGCTGCAGGCGCGCTCCACTGAACGGATTAGCGTGTCTCTACCTTCATCGACCGGTGCTGGTAACCTGCTAACTCCCGGAAAGGTCAGCTGCCGCGAAGCAGGTGGTCTCCCCCGGGCACGTTTGGCTCCAGAATTTCCACTACTGCCACACCACGCTGACTGCCAACCATGCTACCGCCTTGCTGACTCAAGAGCAACCTGCAACTATCTTCTCCCGATGATGAACCCCCTTCTTCTGAGATCGAGCAATAACAGGTGTGCTATGCCCTCAGATGTCCGGGGCCGCAGGCGCGCTCCACTGAACGGATTAGGGTGTGTCCATCTTTTTTTGTAGCACCCGCAATCCAAAAATGTTAAATTCCCAGACCCAGGCCCCACCTCTGCGGCATCAGGAACCCATTTATTGTCTGAAGGACAAAGCCTGGAGTTGGCTGATGCACCAGTACACACAGGGCTTCACAATCCGCCCCAAAATCAACAAAATTGTATACATTTTTCTTTTTTTAATTTACAACTTTGTGTAAGCACAAGCGCATATCCAACATTTCAGAAGACTCTATAAGGACCACCCAGAGACTTTCTTCTCAAAAATAATGAACCGCATAATTGTTGATTTATTTATTTTTTAATTGAAATTCCTAGACCCAGGCCCCACCTCAGCTGCATCAGTAACCCATAGATTGCCTGAAAGACACAGCCTGGAGTTGGCTGATGCACGAGTACACACCGGGCTTCACAATCCACCCCAAAAAAACGCCAATTTCTTTGAAATTGTCTGACAAAATACCTTTTTGTTAAAACAAGCGCATATACAGCAGTTCAGAAAACTCTATAATGCAGGACGGTGGACCACCCAAAGACATTCTTCTATAATATAATAAACCACACAATATGTTCAATTTTTTTTTAAATAATTGAAATTCCAAGACCAAGGCCCCACCTCTGCTGCATCAGTAACCCATATATTGCCTAACGGACACAGACTGGAGTTGACTTGTGCACGAGTACACACTACACACCCGTCACCCGAGCTTCACAACTGTTACGCCGAGCGCTCCGGGTCCCCGCTCCTCCCCGGAGCGCTCGCTACACTCTCGCTCCCGCAGCGCCCCGGTCAGATCCACTAACCGGGTGCGCTGCGATACCGCCTCCAGCCGGGATGCGATTCGCGATGCGGGTGGCGCCCGCTCGCGATGCGCACCCCGGCTCCCGTACCTGACTCGCTCTCCGTCGGTCCTGTCCCGGCGCGCGCGGCCCCGCTCCCTAGGGCGCGCGCGCGCCGGGTCTCTGCGATTTAAAGGGCCACTGCGCCGCTGATTGGCGCAGTGGTTCTAATCTGTGTGTTCACCTGTGCACTCCCTATGTATACCTCACTTCCCCTGCACTCCCTCGCCGGATCTTGTTGCCATTGTGCCAGTGAAAGCGTTCCCTTGTGTGTTCCTAGCCTGTGTTCCAGACCTCCTGCCGTTGCCCCTGACTACGATCCTTGCTGCCTGCCCCGACCTTCTGCTACGTCCGACCTTGCTTCTGTCTACTCCCTTGTACCGCGCCTATCTTCAGCAGTCAGAGAGGTTGAGCCGTTGCTAGTGGATACGACCTGGTCACTACCGCCGCAGCAAGACCATCCCGCTTTGCGGCGGGCTCTGGTGAACACCAGTAGTGACTTAGAACCGGTCCACTAGCACGGTCCACGCCAATCCCTCTCTGGCACAGAGGATCCACCTCCTGCCAGCCGGCATCGTGACAGTAGATCCGGCCATGGATCCCGCTGAAGTTCCTCTGCCAGTTGTCGCCGACCTCACTACGGTGGTCGCCCAGCAGTCACAACAGATAGCGCAACAAGGCCACCAGCTGTCTCAACTGACCGTGATGCTACAGCAGCTACTACCACAGCTTCAGCAATCATCTCCTCCGCCAGCTCCTGCACCTCCTCCGCAGCGAGTGGCCGCCTCAGGCCTACGACTATCCTTGCCGGATAAATTTGATGGGGGCTCTAAGTTTTGCCGTGGCTTTCTTTCACAATGTTCCCTGCACTTGGAGATGATGTCGGACCAGTTTCCTACTGAAAGGTCTAAGGTGGCTTTCGTAGTCAGCCTTCTGTCTGGAAAAGCTCTGTCATGGGCCACACCGCTCTGGGACCGCAATGACCCCGTCACTGCCTCTGTACACTCCTTCTTCTCGGAAATTCGAAGTGTCTTTGAGGAACCTGCCCGAGCCTCTTCTGCTGAGACTGCCCTGCTGAACCTGGTCCAGGGTAATTCTTCCGTTGGCGAGTACGCCGTGCAATTCCGTACTCTTGCTTCAGAACTTTCCTGGAATAATGAGGCCCTCTGCGCGACCTTTAAAAAAGGCCTATCCAGCAACATTAAAGATGTTCTGGCCGCACGAGAAATTCCTGCTAACCTACATGAACTCATTCATCTAGCCACTCGCATTGACATGCGTTTTTCCGAAAGGCGTCAGGAGCTCCGCCAGGATATGGACTTTGTTCGCACAAGGCGTTTTTTCTCCCCGGCTCCTCTCTCCTCTGGTCCTCTGCAATCCGTTCCTGTGCCTCCCGCCGTGGAGGCTATGCAAGTTGACCGGTCTCGCCTGACACCTCAAGAGAGGACACGACGCCGCATGGAGAATCTCTGCCTGTACTGTGCCGGTACCGAACACTTCCTGAAGGATTGTCCTATCCGTCCTCCCCGCCTGGAAAGACGTACGCTGACTCCGCACAAAGGTGAAACAGTCCTTGATGTCAACTCTGCTTCTCCACGTCTTACTGTGCCTGTGCGGATATCTGCCTCTACCTTCTCCTTCTCCACTAAGGCCTTCTTGGATTCCGGATCTGCAGGAAACTTTATTTTGGCCTCTCTCATCAACAGGTTCAACATCCCAGTGACCAGTCTCGCCAGACCTCTCTACATCAATTGCGTTAACAATGAAAGATTGGACTGTGCCGTGCGTTACCGCACGGAACCCCTCCTAATGTGCATCGGACCTCATCACGAAAAAATTGAGTTTTTGGTCCTCTCCAATTGCACTTCCGAAATTCTCCTTGGACTACCCTGGCTTCAACACCATTCCCCAACCCTGGATTGGTCCACAGGGGAGATCAAGAGTTGGGGTACCTCTTGTTTCAAGGACTGCCTTAAACCGGTTACCAGTACTCCCTGCCGTGACCCTGTGGTTCCCCCTGTAACCGGTCTCCCTAAGGCCTATATGGACTTTGCTGATGTGTTTTGCAAAAAACAAGCTGAGACTCTTCCTCCTCACAGGCCTTATGACTGTCCTATTGACCTCCTCCCGGGTACTACTCCACCCCGGGGCAGAATTTATCCCCTGTCCGCCCCAGAGACTCTTGCTATGTCTGAGTACATCCAGGAAAATTTAAAAAAGGGCTTTATCCGCAAATCCTCCTCTCCTGCCGGAGCCGGATTTTTCTTTGTGTCCAAAAAAGATGGCTCCCTACGTCCTTGCATTGACTACTGTTACGCCTAGCGCTCCGGGTCCCCGCTCCTCCCCGGAGCGCTCACGGCGCCTTTCTCCCTGCAGCTCCCCGGTCAGCGCTGACCGGGAGCGCTGCCCTGTCATGGCCGTTGGGGATGCGATTCGCACAGCGGGACGCGCCCGCTCGCGAATCGCATCCCAGGTCACTTACCCGTTCCCGTCTCCTGCGGTCATGTGCTGGCGCGCGCGGCTCCGCTCTCTAGGGCGCGCGCGCGCGCCAGCTCCCTGAGACTTAAAGGGCCAGTGCACCAATGATTGGTGCCTGGCCCAATTAGCTTAATTGGTTCCCATCTGTTTCCTGGCTATATCTAGTCTCCTCCCTTGCACTTCCTTGCCGGATCTTGTTGCCCTAGAGCCTAGTGAAAGCGTTTTTGTGTGTTTATACCCTGTGTACCAGAACTTTGCTATCTCCCCTGACTACGAACCTTGCCGCCTGCCCCCGACCTTCTGCTACGTCCGACTTTGCTTCTGCCTACTCCCTTGTACCTCGCCTATCTTCAGCAGCCAGAGAGGTGAGCCGTTGCTAGTGGATACGACCTGGTCACTACCGCCGCAGCAAGACCATCCCGCTTTGCGGCGGGCTCTGGTGAAAACCTGTAGTGTCTTAGAACCGGTCCACTAGCACGGTCCTCGCTATCCCTCTCTGGCACAGAGGATCCACCTCCTGCCAGCCGGCATCGTGACAGTAGATCCGGCCATGGATCCCGCTGAAGTTCCTCTGCCTGTTGTCGCCGACCTCCCCACACTGGTCGCCCAGCAAGCCCGACAGATTGCCCAACAAGATCACCAGCTGTCGTACTTGACCACCATGACTCAGCAACTCCAGTCGCAGCTACAGCAGATTCAGTCTCAGCTACAGCAGCAGCAACCATCTCCTCCGCCAGCTCCTGCACCTCTTCCGCAGCGAGTGGCCACTCCTAGCCTCCGCCTGTCTTTGCCGGACAAATTTAATGGGGACTCTAAGTTTTGCCGTGGCTTTCTTTCCCAATGTTCCCTGCATCTGGAGATGATGTCGGATCAGTTTCCTACTGAAAGGTCTAAGGTGGCTTTCGTAGTCAGCCTTCTGTCTGGAAAAGCCCTGTCATGGGCCACACCGCTCTGGGACCGTGATGACCCCGTCACTGCCTCTGTACACTCCTTCTTCTCGGAAATTCGAAGTGTCTTTGAGGAACCTGCCCGAGCCTCTTCTGCTGAGACTGCCCTGCTGAACCTGGTCCAGGGTAATTCCTCCGTTGGCGAGTACGCCATACAATTCCGTACTCTTGCTTCTGAACTTTCCTGGAATAATGAGGCTCTCTGCGCGACCTTTAAAAAAGGCCTATCCAGCAACATTAAAGATGTTCTGGCCGCACGAGAGACTCCTGCTAGCCTGCATGAACTCATTCATCTAGCCACTCGCATTGACATGCGTTTTTCTGAGAGGCATCAAGAGCTCCGCCAGGAAAAAGACTTAGATCTCTGGCCACCTCTCCCACAGTCTCCACTGCAATCTGCGCCTAGGCCTCCCGCCGAGGAGGCCATGCAAGTGGATCGGTCTCGCCTGACCCTGGAAGAGAGGAATCGCCGTAAGGAAGAGAATCTTTGTTTGTACTGTGCCAGTACTGAACATTTTCTGGTGGATTGCCCAATCCGTCCTCCACGTCTGGGAAACGCACGCTCGCACTCAGCTCTCGTGGGTGTGGCGTCTCTTGATGCCAAGTCGGCTTCTCCACGTCTCACGGTACCTGTTCGGATTTCCACTTCAGCCAGCTCTCCCCTCTCAGCCGTGGCCTGTCTGGACTCTGGAGCTTCTGGGAATTTTATTCGGGAGTCCTTTGTGAATAAATTCCATATTCCGGTGACCCGTCTTGTCAAGCCACTCCGCATCTCCGCGGTCAACGGAGCCAGGTTGGACTGTACCATACGTTTCCGCACGGAGCCCCTTCTTATGAGCATCGGATCTCATCACGAGAGGATTGAACTTTTGGTCCTCCCCAATTGCACCTCGGAAATTCTCCTTGGACTTCCCTGGCTTCAACTTCATTCCCCAACCCTGGATTGGTCCACTGGGGAGATCAAGAGTTGGGGGTCCTCTTGTGCCAAGAACTGTCTAAAACCGGTTCCCAGTAACCCTTGCCGTAACTCTGTGGTTCCTCCTGTATCCGGTCCCCCTAAGGTCATTAAGGACTCTGCCTGCCACAGGAAATGCCCCTCCCCCCCTCCCAGGCAAGCTTCTGTGTCCCCTCATGGCCCTCGTCCTGGTGTCACACTGCCCCGTGCCAGGTCTCGCCCTCTGCCCTCTCTCCCCATTCCTACTCCTGCGGTTCTGCCTGCCGTTGAGGAATCCCTCCTTCCTTTCCCGGTGTCCTCATCCCAGGGGAGGCAGTTACCCGATAAAGAGAAGGGGAGACCTAAGGGGGGGGGTACTGTTACGCCTAGCGCTCCGGGTCCCCGCTCCTCCCCGGAGCGCTCACGGCGCCTTTCTCCCTGCAGCTCCCCGGTCAGCGCTGACCGGGAGCGCTGCCCTGTCATGGCCGTTGGGGATGCGATTCGCACAGCGGGACGCGCCCGCTCGCGAATCGCATCCCAGGTCACTTACCCGTTCCCGTCTCCTGCGGTCATGTGCTGGCGCGCGCGGCTCCGCTCTCTAGGGCGCGCGCGCGCGCCAGCTCCCTGAGACTTAAAGGGCCAGTGCACCAATGATTGGTGCCTGGCCCAATTAGCTTAATTGGTTCCCATCTGTTTCCTGGCTATATCTAGTCTCCTCCCTTGCACTTCCTTGCCGGATCTTGTTGCCCTAGAGCCTAGTGAAAGCGTTTTTGTGTGTTTATACCCTGTGTACCAGAACTTTGCTATCTCCCCTGACTACGAACCTTGCCGCCTGCCCCCGACCTTCTGCTACGTCCGACTTTGCTTCTGCCTACTCCCTTGTACCTCGCCTATCTTCAGCAGCCAGAGAGGTGAGCCGTTGCTAGTGGATACGACCTGGTCACTACCGCCGCAGCAAGACCATCCCGCTTTGCGGCGGGCTCTGGTGAAAACCTGTAGTGTCTTAGAACCGGTCCACTAGCACGGTCCTCGCTATCCCTCTCTGGCACAGAGGATCCACCTCCTGCCAGCCGGCATCGTGACAACTACCGCGGTCTTAACAAAATCACGGTAAAGAACCGCTACCCTCTACCTCTTATCTCTGAACTCTTTGATCGCCTCCAAGGTGCCCACATCTTTACCAAACTGGACTTAAGAGGTGCTTATAATCTCATCCGCATCAGAGAGGGGGATGAATGGAAAACGGCATTTAACACTAGAGATGGACACTCTGAGTATCTGGTCATGCCCTTTGGCCTGTGCAACGCCCCTGCCGTCTTCCAAGACTTTGTTAATGAAATTTTTCGTGATCTCTTATATTCCTGTGTTGTTGTGTATCTGGACGATATCCTGATTTTTTCTGCCAACCTAGAAGAACACCGCCAGCATGTCCGCATGGTTCTTCAGAGACTTCGTGACAATCAACTTTATGCCAAGATGGAGAAATGTCTATTTGAATGTCAATCTCTTCCTTTCCTAGGATACTTGGTCTCTGGCCAGGGACTACAAATGGATCCAGACAAACTCTCTGCCGTCTTAGATTGGCCACGCCCCTCCGGACTCCGTGCTATCCAACGTTTTTTGGGGTTCGCCAATTATTACAGACAATTTATTCCACATTTTTCCACCATTGTGGCTCCTATCGTGGCTTTAACCAAGAAGAATGCCAATCCTAAGTCATGGCCTCCTCAAGCGGAAGACGCCTTTAAACGGCTCAAGTCTGCCTTTTCTTCTGCTCCCGTGCTCTCCAGACCTGACCCATCTAAACCCTTCCTATTGGAGGTAGATGCCTCCTCAGTAGGAGCGGGAGCGGTCCTTCTACAAAAAAATTCTTCCGGGCATGCTGTTACTTGTGGTTTTTTTTATAGGACCTTCTCTCCGGCGGAGAGGAACTACTCCATCGGGGATCAAGAGCTACTAGCCATTAAATTAGCACTTGAGGAATGGAGGCATCTGCTGGAGGGATCAAGATTTCCAGTTATTATTTACACCGATCACAAAAATCTCTCCTATCTCCAGTCTGCCCAACGGCTGAATCCTCGCCAGGCCAGGTGGTCTCTGTTCTTTGCCCGATTTAATTTTGAAATTCACTTTCGGCCTGCCGATAAGAACATCAGGGCCGATGCTCTCTCTCGTTCCTCGGATGCCTCGGAAGTAGAGCTCTCTCCGCAACACATCATTCCTCCTGACTGCCTGATCTCCACTTCTCCAGCCTCCATCAGGCAAACTCCTCCAGGGAAGACCTTCGTCACTCCACGCCAACGCCTCGGAATCCTCAAATGGGGTCACTCCTCCCATCTCGCAGGCCATGCGGGCATCAAGAAATCCGTGCAACTCATCTCTCGTTTCTATTGGTGGCCGACTCTGGAGACGGATGTTGTTGATTTTGTGCGGGCCTGCACTGTCTGTGCCCGGGATAAGACTCCTCGCCAGAAGCCCGCTGGTCTTCTTCATCCTCTGCCTGTTACCGAACAGCCCTGGTCTCTGATTGGTATGGACTTTATTACAGACTTACCCTCATCCCGTGGCAACACTGTTGTTTGGGTGGTCGTTGAACGATTCTCCAAGATGGCACATTTCATCCCTCTTCCTGGTCTTCCTTCTGCGCCTCAGTTGGCAAAACAATTTTTTGTACACATTTTTCGTCTTCACGGGTTGCCCACGCAGATCGTCTCGGATAGAGGCGTCCAATTCGTGTCAAAATTCTGGAGGGCTCTCTGTAAACAACTCAAGATTAAATTAAACTTTTCTTCTGCTTATCATCCTCAATCCAATGGGCAAGTAGAAAGAATTAACCAGGTCCTGGGTGATTATTTACGGCATTTTGTTTCCTCCCGCCAGGATGACTGGGCAGATCTTCTACCATGGGCCGAATTCTCGTATAACTTCAGAGTTTCTGAATCTTCTTCCAAATCCCCATTTTTCGTGGTGTACGGCCGTCACCCTCTTCCCCCCCTCCCTACTCCCTTGCCCTCTGGTTTGCCCGCTGTGGATGAAATAACTCGTGATCTTTCCACCATATGGAAAGAGACCCAAAATTCTCTCTTACAGGCTTCATCACGCATGAAGAAGTTTGCTGATAAGAAAAGAAGAGCTCCCCCCATTTTTTCTCCCGGAGACAAGGTATGGCTCTCCGCTAAATATGTCCGCTTCCGTGTTCCCAGCTACAAATTGGGACCACGCTATCTTGGTCCTTTCAAAATTTTGTGCCAGATTAATCCTGTCTCTTATAAACTTCTTCTCCCTCCTTCTCTTCGTATTCCTAATGCCTTTCACGTTTCTCTTCTTAAACCACTCATCATCAACCGTTTCTCTCCTAAACTTATCTCTCCCACTCCTGTCTCCGGTTCTTCAGACATCTTTCCTGTAAAGGAGATACTGGCCTCCAAAAAGGTCAGAGGAAAAACCTTCTTTTTGGTTGACTGGGAGGGCTGTGGTCCTGAAGAGAGATCCTGGGAACCTGAGGACAATATCCTAGATAAAAGTCTGGTCCTCAGGTTCTCAGGCTCCAAGAAGAGGGGGAGACCCAAGGGGGGGGGGTACTGTTACGCCGAGCGCTCCGGGTCCCCGCTCCTCCCCGGAGCGCTCGCTACACTCTCGCTCCCGCAGCGCCCCGGTCAGATCCACTGACCGGGTGCGCTGCGATACCGCCTCCAGCCGGGATGCGATTCGCGATGCGGGTGGCGCCCGCTCGCGATGCGCACCCCGGCTCCCGTACCTGACTCGCTCTCCGTCGGTCCTGTCCCGGCGCGCGCGGCCCCGCTCCCTAGGGCGCGCGCGCGCCGGGTCTCTGCGATTTAAAGGGCCACTGCGCCGCTGATTGGCGCAGTGGTTCTAATCTGTGTGTTCACCTGTGCACTCCCTATGTATACCTCACTTCCCCTGCACTCCCTCGCCGGATCTTGTTGCCATTGTGCCAGTGAAAGCGTTCCCTTGTGTGTTCCTAGCCTGTGTTCCAGACCTCCTGCCGTTGCCCCTGACTACGATCCTTGCTGCCTGCCCCGACCTTCTGCTACGTCCGACCTTGCTTCTGTCTACTCCCTTGTACCGCGCCTATCTTCAGCAGTCAGAGAGGTTGAGCCGTTGCTAGTGGATACGACCTGGTCACTACCGCCGCAGCAAGACCATCCCGCTTTGCGGCGGGCTCTGGTGAACACCAGTAGTGACTTAGAACCGGTCCACTAGCACGGTCCACGCCAATCCCTCTCTGGCACAGAGGATCCACCTCCTGCCAGCCGGCATCGTGACAACAACCACCCCAAAAATATGCAAAATTTTATCGAAATTGTCTGACAAAATACCTTTTTTTTGAAAAAACAAGCGCATATACATCAGTTCAGAAGACTCTATAATGCAGGACGGTGGACCACCCAAAGACATTCTTCTATAATATAATAAACCACACAATATGTTCAAATGTTTTAAATAATTGAAATTCCAAGACCAAGGCCCCACCTCTGCTGCATCAGTAACCCATATATTGCCTAACAGGCACAGACTGGAGTTGACTGATGCACTAGTACACACTACTAGTGTTGCTCGCGAATATTCGCAATTCGAATATTATTCGCGAATTTAGCATATTCGCGAATTCGCGAATTTCGCGAATATAGCGCTATATATTCGTAATTACGAATATTCGTTTTTTTTTTTTTCTTCACAGTACACATCACAGTGATCATCCCTCTCTGCTTCCAGCTTGTTTGGTGTAAAGAAGGCTCTAATACTACTGTGTGAGACTGGCGTGCGAAAATTCGCATATGCGAAAATGCGCATATGCTAATTTTCGCATATACGAATTATCACACATGCTAATTTTCGCATATGCGTATTTTCGCATACGCGAAAATAAAACGGGAATATAACGAATATGCGAATATTCGCGAATATATGACGAATATTCGTCCATATATTCGCGAATATTCGCGAATTCGAATATGGCCTATGCCGCTCAACACTACACACTACACACCCGTCACCCGAGCTTCACAATCCACCCCAAAAAAACCGCAACATTTTTTCGAAGTTGTCTGACAAAATACCTCTTTGTTAAAACAAGCGCATATACAGCAGTTCAGAAGACTCTATAATGCACGACGGTGGACCACCCAAAGACATTCTTCTCAAAAGTAATAAACCACACAATGTTTGAAATTTGGTTAAAAAAATTATTACATGTGTGTAAGTGCATCTGTCTCCAAAAAATCAGATGGCAAAAGGATTCTATTCGCCAAAAATGATTAAGCAGAGTTAATCCCTCTCCATCTATTTTTTTTTTTTCATTAAAAAATCACACGCAACAAGTAAAATTTTATTTTATTACTGATAAAATTACCAGTAAATTTAACAATAACACTACCCAAGAGTGTTTAATTACCCCATACATTGCACCAGGAGCAGTCAGGAGTAGGTCTCAGCAGTACCCAAGCGGTTTTAATAACCCCTTACCTTGCCCGATCAATTGTGAGATCGAGCAATAACAGGTGTGTTATGGCCTCAGATGTCCTGGGCCGCACTAGCGCACCACTAAACGGATTAGAGTCTCTCTATCTTTCAAGGAGAGGTGCGTGTTGCACGCTGAAACCAGTTCGTGATAGGGATCTGTGATTGCAATTATTTAATCTTAAAACGAGGAATTACCAGTAAGTGAGGGTCATAAGCTGACGTTTATTAAGTCCCTGCCCTTTGTACACACCGCCCGTCGCTATAAGCGATTGGATTAGTTAGTGAGTTGGTTAGTGAGGTCCTCGGATCGGCCCAGGCGGGGTAGGAGAAGGCCCTGGCAGAGCGCCGAGAATTTAACGATCATTGTTGAAATTTGCATTAACCCCTTAAGGACCAATGCAAATAAACCTGTACGCCCCTGAAAGACCAGGCCTGTTTTTTCAAATCGGGGATGTCTGTCTTTATTAGAGAATAACTCTGGTAACGTTTTGCCAATCACGATAATTCTGACATTGTTTTTTTGTCACAAGTTGTCCTTCATGTACATAGTAAAAGTAAGCCGATATCATTTGTAGTTTATTTTTACAATGCAAAAAATCATGAAATTTTTACAAAAAAATACGATTTTTTGCTATTTTAACACTAATAGGTGGCATATATTTATACTTACTGACCAAATAGTTTATGAAACTTATACTTTCAGATGTCTACTTTATTTTGACGTCATTTTATAGTTTTTAATTAACATTTTAAATTAGTTAGAAGCCTAACAATTTAACCCCTTCCCGACCTATGACATACCTGTACGTCATGGGTGGCAAGGTGTTCCCGACCCATGACATACAGGTACGTCATGGACATTACTGCCGCTACTCGCGGCATCCCGCAGCGCCCGGAAAGATGGTGGCTATCACTGATAGCCACCCATCTTACCGTGCGACCACGGGGGGTTTCGTCCCCCACCCCCCCCCCAGCGATCGCTGCTATCAGCTAGTCTAATCTGACTAGCTGATAGCAGCGTTTCGCTATCAGAATACTTAGCAGCGCGGTGTGTGAGTCCGGATCACGGGGATCGGGGGACACACCGCTCTGCTAAGTGTCCCTGACCCGTCCCCCGGCGTCACTTACCCGTCGGAGCGGTGTCTCGAGCGGTCCCGGCGTCCTCCGTGCGGTCCCGGCTGCGCTGCGTCCCGGAGGTGAGTTTCCGGCAGCAGTGCGGCATCTTCATTGGCAGCAGTGAGATCGCCGTAAAGCGATCTCACTGCTGCCTCTGGGAGTTTCAAAACTGCAACTCCCAGCATGCCCAGACAGCCTTTGGCTTTCTGGGCATGCTGGGAGTTGTAGTTTTGCAACATCTGGAGGTCCACAGTTTGGAGACCACTGTATAATGGTCTCCAATCTGTGCTCTTCCAGATGTTGCAAAACTACAAATCTCAGCATGCTCAGTCTGTCCAGGCATGCTGGGAGTTGTAGTTCTCTAACATCTGGAAGAGCACAGATTGGAGACCATTATACAGTGGTCTCCAAACTGTGGACCTCCAGATGTTGCAAAACTACAACTCCCAGCATGCCCAGACTGCCCAAGCATGCTGGAAGTTGTAGTTCGGCAACATCTGATCCTTCAGATATTGCCGAACTACAACTTCCAGCATGCCTTGGCAGTCTGGGCATGCTGGGAGTTGTAGTTTTGCAACAACTGGAGGCACACTAGTTGGGAAACATTGTCCGTTTCCTACCTCAGTGCCTCCAGCTGTTGCAATTGTTGCAAAACTATAACTCCCAGCATGCACTGACAGACCATGCATGCTGGGAGTTGTAGTTTTGCAACAGCTGGAGGCACACTGGTTTGGAAACACTAAGTTTGGTTGCAAAACACTTGAAAGTTTATTACTTAACTTAGTGTTTCCAAACCAGTGTTCCTCCAGCTGTTGCAAAACTACAACTCCCAGCATGCACGGACAGCCAAAGGGCATGCTCGGAGTTTGCAACAGCTGGATGTTTGCCCCCCCCCCCCTCAATGTTAATGTACAGGGTACACTCACATGGGCGGAGGTTTACAGTGAGTGCTGCAAGTTTGAGATGGCGCAAATTTTGCGCTGCAGCTCAAACTTCCAGCGGCAAACTTGCTGTGAACCTCTGCCCATGTGACTGTACCCTAAAAACACTACACTACACTGACACTAACCTAAAATAAAAAGTAAAAAACACTACATATACACATACCCCTACACAGCCCCCCTCCCCCCAAAAAATGAAAAACGTCTGGTACGCTACTGTTTCCAAAACGGAGCCTCCAGCTGTTGCAAAATAATAACTCCCAGTATTGCCGGACAGCCATTGACTGTCCAGGCATGCTGGGAGTTTTGCAACAGCTGGAGGCACCCTGTTTGGGAATCACTGGCGTAGAATACCCCTATGTCCACCCCTATGCAAATCCCTAATTCAGGCCTCAAATGCGCATGGCGCTCTCTCACTTTGGAGCCCTGTCGTATTTCAGGGCAACAGTTTTGGGACACATATGGGGTATCGCCGTACTCGGGAGAAATTGCCTTACAAATTTTGGGGGGCTTTTTCTTCTTTAACCCCTTATGAAAAGGTGAAGTTGGGGTCTACACCAGCATGTTAGTGTAAAAAAATAAATTTTTTACACTGACATGCTGGTGTTGCCCTATACTTTTCATTTTCACAAGAGGTAAAAGGGAAAAAAGACCCTCTAAATTTGTAACGCAATTTCTCCTGAGTACGGAGATACCCCATATGTGGGCGCAAAGTGCTCTGGGGGCGCACAAGGCCCAGAAGGGAGAGTGCACCATGTACATTTGAGGCGATTTGCACAGGGGTGGCTGATTGTTACAGCAGTTCTGACAAACGCAAAACAATAAATATCCACATGTAACCCCATTTTGGAAACTACACCCCTCACGGAATGTAATAAGGGGTGCAGTGAGCATTTACACCCCACTGGTGTATGACAGATTTTTGGAACAGTGGTCTGTGAAAATGAAAAATAAAATTTTTGATTTGCACAGTCCACTGTTTCAAATATCTGTCAAACGCCAGTGGGGTGTAAATGCTCACTGCACCCCTTATTAAATCCCATGAGGGGTATAGTTTCCAAAATGGGGTCACATGTGGGGGGGGGTCCACTGTTCTGGCACCATAGGGGCTTCCTAAATGGGACATGCCCCCCAAAAACCCTTTCAGAAAAACTCACTCTCCAAAATCCCATTGTCGCTCCTTCCCTTCTGAGCCCCCTACTGCGCCCGCCGAACACTTGACATACGCATATGAGGTATTTCCTTACTCAAGAGAAATTGGGTTACCAATTTTAGGGTGATTTCTCTCCTTTTGTAAAAATTCAAAAATTGGGTCTACAAGAAAATGCGAGTGTAAAAAATGAAGATTTAGAATTTTCTCCTTCACTTTGCTGCTATTCCTGTGAAACACCTAAAGGGTTAAAACACTTACTGAATGTCATTTTGAATACTTTGGGGGGTGCAGTTTTTATAATGGGGTCATTTATGGGGTATTTCTAATATGAAGATCCTTAAAATCCACTTCCAACCTGAACTGGGCCCTGAAAAATTACGATTTTGAAAATCTTGAGAAAAATTGGAAAATTGCTGCGGAACTTTGAAGCCCTCTGGTGTCTTCCAAAAGTAAAAATTTGTCAATTTTTTAATGCAAACACAAAGTAGACATATTTTATATGTGAATCAATATGTAATTTATTTGGAATATCCATTTTCCTTTCAAGCAGAGACTTTCAAAGTTAGAAAAATGCTAAATTTTCAAAATTTTCATGAAATTTTTAGATTTTTTACCAAGAAAGGATACAAATATCAGTGAAATTTTACCGATAACATAAAGTAGAATATGTCACGAAAAAACAATCTCGGAATCAGAATGATAAGTAAAAGCATTCCAGAGTTATTAATGCTTAAAGTGACAGTCGTCAGATTTTCAAAAAATGCCCAGGTCATGAAGGTGAAAATGGGCTGGGTCATGAAGGGGTTAACTTGAAATTTTGAAAATATTGAAAATTTGAAAAGTACATCTTTTTTTATGTGCTATGCAAGGTTTGCAGAAATTAAAAGGTAGAACATAGGAACACCCCCCCCCAAATGACACCATTTTAAAAACTAGACCCCTCAAGGTATTCGCTAGGGGGTACAGTGAGTATTTGTCCACCATTACATATTACATGCTGCGGATGTCCGCCAATGCGATTCTACACATTATGCTTTTTTTTTTTTTATTAGATTCATTTAATAAATGTATTTTTAATTTTTTATTTTTTTTATTTTTTACACTTTTATTACATTTTTATTTATTTTTACACTTTTATTTTATTTATTTATTTATTTTTACACTTTTTAATGCTTTGGAATACTTAGTATTCCAAAGCATTGCAGTTATATGCTGCCTGCCAGTTTTCACTAGCAGGCAGCATATTAGGACATGCCTCTGGCACGTCCTACAGGCAATACCCAGGGCAGACCTGGGGGTCTTTGTAGGACCCCCGGCTGCCCAGGTATGCAGCAGCACCCCGCAATGCTCCGGTGTGCTGCAGGAGAGACAGAGGGAGCCCCCTCCCTCTGTCAGAACTCCTTACAGGGAGCGGTCACTTCTGACCGCGGCTGTAGGGGTTAAACTGTCGGGAGTGAAGTGAACTTCATTCCCGGCAGTGCGGCCACACACAGCACCCCGCGATCGCGATGCGGGGTGCTGCAGAGGAGACAGAGGGAGATCCCTCCCTCTGTCATAACACTTACAGCCTGCGGTCACTTCCGACCGCGGCTGTAAGGGTTAAAACTGCCGGGACCGAAGTTTACTTCGGTCCTGGCAGTGCAGCAGGGTCCCGGCTGTGTGATACAGCCGAGTCCCTGCCGCGATCTCGTGGGTGCACTGGGCAGCACCCACGAGAAGAATGGACGAGTATAGACATCCAGGTGCGGGAACGCCCGCCAACCTGGACGTCTATACTCGTCCATGGTCGTTATCGGGTTAAGCATGTATTTAGCTACAGCTAAATATCCCAAAATTTAAGGCCCAAGGCCAGAGGCACCAGGGAGGCAAGTAGTTCCTGAAAGACAAAGAATGAGTCTGGAGCAGTCATTTGCAGTACCCAAGAGGGTTTCATAACCCCTTACATTTAAAGATCAATGTTGACATTTGCATTAAGCATGTATTTAGCTACTGCTAAACTTCTAAAAATTATAGGCCCAAAGCCAGAAGCTTCAGTTTTCCCCATATTAGGAGCATAGTTGTCCCCCAGATTAGGCAGCATAGATGTCCCCCAGATTAGGACCATAGTTGTCCCCCAGATTAGGCAGCATAGATGTCACCCAGATTAGGAGCATACTTGTCCCTCAGATTAGGCAGCATAGATGTCCCCCAGATTAGGCAGCATAGTTGTCCCCCAATCAGCGCGGGCCGGTCAGAGCCAATCAAAGGGCCATATGTGTCAAGCGGGCCGTACAATCCCCAGGTCTGCCCCAGAGGGTTTCATAACCAACCACAATAGAGAAAATTTTGTTGTAGGAGCATGGTCAATCCACTCAGACCCATCTGTCATTGGTGGCTGGAAATCCTGGCTGATCCATCCCTGATTCATCTTGACAAACGTCAGTCTCTCCACATTTTTAGTGGACAGACGAGTTCGCCTTGGGGTGACTATGGCCCCGGCCGCACTAAACACCCGCTCTGATGGCACACTACTGGCCGGGCAGGACAGCTTTTCCAGGGCAAACTCCGCTAGTTGCGGCCATAAATCGAGTTTGGCTGCCCAGAAGTCCAGCGGATCTTCAACGGTTGTTGGCAGGGTCATGTCGAGGTAAGCCATCACCTGCTGGTTCAGGTCCTGCTCCATGTCCACCTGCTGCTGATGAGTAGCTTCACTATGCGGCTGAAGGAAGCTACTCATCAGCGACTGTAGACTCAGGCTGCTGCTGATTGAGCCGGTACTGCTCCTGCCACCCCTCCCCTCCCCAGCAGCCGTGGCAGTGGAAGGTGACCGCAGAGGGCCCCCCGAGTCAGACCTGCGAGTGGATGGACCATGTGGCCGATAGGCATCAGCCAACCGACTACGTAGAAGCTCCCTGAAGTAGGTCAGTTTGTCCTCCCTCTCAGTGGGTGTAAAAAAGGCCCCCATTCTGGGCCGGTAGCAAGGGTCTAATAAGGTGGAGATCCAGAAGTCATCGCGCTAACGAATTTTGACAATTCGGGGGTCAATACGCAAGCAACTCAGCATGCATCGTGCCATTTGTGACAGTGACTCACTGGGACTACCTGCCTCCATCTCCACTGCATACTGCCACGGTGTGTCTGGGTCCTCTGTCTCGCCTCCCTCGTAATAACCCTCCAGCTCCTCTGGCTGCTCCTGCTCCTCCCCTCCTGTCCAATGACCAGAAACACCGGCCATCTCATCCACCGTAAACTGTGCTCCGCTCTGCCCCTCATCATCCTCCTCCAGTTCATCCCCCACAGGACTCATGTAGCCTTCTGATGTAGGCGCAACATCTCCATTGCCGTGACCAGCCATGTTTTCAATCATTTTTTGGAGTAAATGTAGGTGTGGAATTACGTCGTTCATGGCGTAATTCGAGCGACTAACAAAAAATGTGGCTTCCTCAAAGGGCCTCAGCAAACGGCAGGTGTCACGTATGAGCTGCCACTTGTTCACATTGAAGTTACACAGGGGAGTACTCCTATCTGCTTGTATCATCAAAAAATCCGTGATGGCTTTTCTTTGTTCTTATAGTCTGTCCAACATATGGAGGGTGGAATTCCAACGTGTGGCAACTCACAAATGAGACGATGTTGTGGGATACCGTTCTGACGCTGCAGCTCAAGCAAAGTGTGCTTGGCGGTGTACGAGTGGCTGAAGTGCATGCACAGTTTCCTTGCCATTGTCAGGACGTCTTGCAAATGGGGTGAAGACTTGATGAACTTCTTGACAACCAGATTCAACACGTGTGCCATGCAGGGCGAATGGTTCACACTTCCTTGTCGCAGCGCGGCCACAATGTTCTTCCCATTGTCGGTCACCATGGTTCCCATTTCCAGATTTCGTGGAGTAAGCCATACTCGGATTTCTTCCCTAATGAACTTCAGCAGTTCCTCCCCTGTGTGACTCCGTTCGCCAAGGCAAACCATGTGAAGGACGGCTTGACAGCGCTGTGCCCTACACACGTGGTACGATGAAGGGCCACCGAGATTTGGATGTGCAGTGGAGGCCGAGGACACGGGGGAGGAGGAGGAGGAGGCGCAAACTGTAAAAGGACCAACTGCCTGGGAGCGAGAGCGTGGAGGAGGAAGCGGTGTGACCTGTCCAAGTTGCTGCTGTGGCTGTGCAGGAACAACATTTACCCAGTGGGCTGTAAATGACATGTATTGTCACTGCCCGTAGTTACAGCTCCACACATCGGCGCTGCCGTGCACTTTTGAACACACCGACAGGCTCAAGGACTGGCTCACCTTCTCTTGTACAAACTTATGCAGGGCTGGTACTGCCTTCTTCGCAAAGAAATGACAGCTTGGGACTCTCCACCTTGGCAAGCCATCAATTCCCTGAAAGCTGCAGAGTCCACCAGTTGGAAAGGGAGGGACTGCAACACCAGCAACTTGGACAGGAGCACATTCAACTTCTGCGCCGTTGGATGAGTGGGCGCATACTGTTGTCTTTTGGACATGGCTTCGCCGATCGATTGTTAGCGGAATGGCTGACTACGAGCGGAGGAAGCAGGAGCGCAAGAAGGATGGTTTGACACAATGCTCCCTTCGGCTGAGGTGGTGGAGCCTTGGCTGGATGACGGAGGGAGCGGATGGCCACTGGGTGATGCGGCAGGCTGGATCACTACCTCGGAGCCACGGTTATCCCAGGCCGCTTTATGGTGGCGAATCATGTGTTGACGCAGGGCCATGGTGCCGAGATTGGGACCTTGGCCACGCTTCACTTTCTGCCCACAGATTTTGCATGTGACTACGCTAAGGTCCTCCGGATTCTTTATGAAGAACAACCACACCGCAGAGTAGCTGATTTTCCCACCCGTAGTTCGCACTATTTCACTGCTATTGGCGCCGTCTCCAGGAACCCCTGTTCCACTACCTCCCTGAATGGTAGCTTGCCGCGAACTAGGTGGTCTCCCCCTGGCACGTTTGGCTCCTGAATTTCCACTACTACCACCACCACGCTGATTGCCAACCCACCACCACGCTGATTGCCAACCGTGCTACCGCCTTGCTGCCTCATAGACAAAGAGCAAATCTCTTCTGCTGATGATGATGATGATGAAGCCCCGGCTTCTGCACCCGGCTCCCAATTGCGATCGGCTTCATCATCATCAAAAGATGTGTGCACGTCACTGATGTCCTCCTCGTGTTCCACAACAGTGTCTGCCTCAGGACCCTGAACAATTGAAACACCGCCTCCCACGTCACTCTCCGCATCACTACTTGCCCGCCTTGCGGAGCAAGGGACACATGTCTCCTCACATTCTTGGCTGCCCATTAGATGCTGACTGTCCTCTATTACATCGTCCTCGCTAAATAGTGGAGCTGAACCCAAAGCATGAGATACTTCTTTGGGAGAGGGAACAGCATAGGACAAAGGCAATGGGATTACGGGGACTGCTCCCGGGCCATGCCAACTGAGGGTTGTGTCTGAGGAACCCACCGACTCTTGACTGGGGTTGTCAGATGTCGCTTGTGATGATGGGGATGAGTGTGCAAACCAATTGACGAGGAGAGATGGGTCGACGACACGACGGCTGGGTGTTAACGGGAGCTCAGGGCCTATTGCTGCGACTCCTGCTGCCACTCGCCCCAAGTCTGCTGCCAACTCTGCCTGACGTATGTAGGCCTCTGCCCCTTCTCTGTGCACGTCCTGGCACTTCCCTGCCTGACATACTTAGTGCGTTTATGAGGGTATAGAACAGCAGCAGGCGATTACTTACGGCTGTCCTTTCAAAGTATATAGGCCCTAGACAGAATAACAGTTACTAAATAGTACACTCCTTTGTTGTATGTATGCCCTTTGCAATGATGAGCGCACTTGTAAGCGTATTTATAGGCAGAAAAAAACTCTTTTTTTGTTGTATACACCAGCCAGTGTATACTAATGTGTGGAATAGCACTGAATTTAGCACCGAGACAGAAATACAGGTACTAAATAGTACACTACTTGGTTGTATGTATGCCCTTTGCAATGATGAGCGCATTTGTATGCAGGAAAAACTTTTTTTTTTCTTTAATACACCGGCAGGTGTATAACTAGTGTTGAGCGGCATAGGCCATATTCGAATTCGCGAATATTCGCGAATATATGGACGAATATTAGTCATATATTCGTGAATATTCGCATATTCGTAATATTCTCGTTTTATTTTCGCATATGCGAAAATTAACATTTGCGAAAATTTGCTTATAGAAAAATTTGCATAAGCACAAATGCGCATATTAGAAAATTTGTATATGCAAATTTTCGCATATGCGAAAATTCGCATGCCAGTCTCACACAGTAGTATTAGAGCCTTCTTTACACCACACAAGCTGGAAGCAGAGAGGGGTGATCACTGTGATGTGTACTGAGAAAAAAAAATAAAACTAATATTCGTAATTACGAATATATAGTGCTATATTCGCAAATATTCGCGAATATGCGATATTCGCGAATAAAATTCGCATTGCGAATATTCGCGAGCAACACTATGTTGAACGTGTGGCATAACACTTAATTTAGCACAGAGACAGAAAAAAAGGTGGTATATGGTACGCTATTTGCTTGTATGTAGGCCCTTTGCAATGATAAGGCAACTGTTAAGCGTATTTTTACTCAGGAAAACGTGTGGTATAACACTGAATTTAGCACAGAGACTGAGTAACAGGTGAAAAATGGTAAAAAGGCACTAAAGTCCACACTAATATGACTTATTTCTGAACAGCAGCAGGACCCAACAGTGCAGCACCACAAAAAAAAATCCAGGGATTAAACCCTAAATTGCACTCTGTCACACAATTCTGAGCAGCAGAAGATTTGTTGAGAAAAAAAACCTCAATAGAGCAGAAAAATGAGGAGATAAGATGCTTCAGAAAGTTCAGGCAGCTTGGAGATCTGTATGAGGCAGCTGACAGCTATCTGCCCCTCTCTGCTGCAATGCTAAATAACGTGAATAGGAGGTTTAGCAATCAATGATCCTTCTCAGAGTAACAGCACAGCACTCTGCACTCCTGTCTTTCCCTAATGCTGATGTGACTAGCAGTTGCAGTGTAACGCTGTGGTATGAGCTATTCACACACACGCAGTCCCGTCCTCTCTATCTCTGAGTGCATAGATGAAATGAAGAGAGGAACGATGACTGACGATTATATAGGGCTGTGACATCACAGGGGTCAATGAATGCTGATAGGCTGCATCTCACATGTGGTTCAGGGTCAGCCCGCCTACCTTCATTCCCGCCGCTGTTTCCCGCCCTCCCATAATCCCCTGCCCCATGTACTCACATGTTTTTCCGCCATCTTAGGTCCCCAATAGCCTGGAATGCTGTAAAATGGAGTTTAATGAAGCGATTCGTGCGATAGAATCGCGGCGATATTCGTATTCGTTGCGAAACAAATTTTTCATGAAATTCGTAACAAATTCGGGTTCGTCAAGTTTGATTCGCTCATCTCTAGCCCCGACATATAAAAGCATCGTATGTCAATGCTGACATCGACATGCAATGGCCTCTGAGAGGCCATCTTATGTCGATTTGATCACATGTCGGGGCCATCACATGTCGGGGGGTTACTGTAGTAACCTGTCGATGATTATGTGCTATTCCCACTGCTCATAACTTCCTGTTCTCCATCTCTATTGCCCGCTCAGCCAATCACTGGCCACAGAGGGGACCTGCCTCATACAGCAATTTGCCGAATGGGCATTTTCCATGTGTCAGGACAAAAAACAGGAAGTTCTGAGCAGCGGACAACACTAAGAACGACGCCAGGAGGGGATCTTTGGCAGGTGAGTACATCTTAGTGTAACCTAAGAACCCCTGAGCACATCTTAGTGTAAAATATTTCCCTGAACAGCACCTTTTAATTAAATCTAAGCCATATGGACTGACCTTTGTGTACTTCACAGCAATGTCTATGTAATTTCCTTACAGCAGAACCTTCCATTATCCCATGAGACATCAGAACCTGAAGGAATCTCTGGTGACTTGCAGTGATGGCCATTCTTCCCTGTCAAATAAAAAGCAAAAGACAATTATTACAATGTACAGTGATACCTCAACTTACAATGGCCTCAACATACAATAGTTTCAACATACAATGGTCTTTTCTGGACCATCGTAACTTGAAACCAGACTCAACATACAATGTACAGACAGTCCAGATCTGTGATACGTGTCAATGGCCGGAAGAACTGACCAAACAGAATGAGCAATTCACTGGTAAAACACCTGTATTACTGAAGCGTATGCACTGACTGGTGTCTGGTTGCACAACCTACAATACAGAGAGGTATTACATGTTCTGTACACTTTACCTGTACCAGGGATAGCTGCTCCTTTGGACACCAGGTCAGGGCGACTCCATTTTACTTTTTTTTTTAGGACATTGTATGTATTGTACAGGACCCTGAAGAAGCTGCCGTCCTCTACATAGACCAGTGTTTCCCAAGCAGGGTGCCCCCAGCTGTTGCTAAACTACAACTCCCAGCATGCCCGGACAGCCTTTGGCTGTCCGGGCATGCTGGGAGTTGTAGTTTTGCAACAGCTGGAGGCTCCCTGCTTGGAAAACACTGACATAGACAGTGATTGCTGCTCCCAGCAGGGTGTGTCTCCTGAGACTTCCAGCAGAGCAGAGCCAAGCAGAGTTTTCCAACAAGCTTTCCCCAGGTTTGTGGCAGATTCCTGGGGAAGAAGCTCCTGCAATGGAGCCTCGTGGCTCCACTCCCCGTTCCAGGCTGGCGGGAAGTGGAGTGAAAACTTCGACAGCCATTGTTCCGGCCGGGAGAAGATCGGGCAGAGTCTGCAGCAATGCAGGCTCTGCTACCCAGGCTACGGGTGCCAGCCAGAGATCCACTGGTGGAAGAAAGGCACGGAAAAGCAGTGTGGAGATGTGGTCGGAGAGTGGGCCCGGCGAGTCCAGTTCCACGTACTGCTCCCGCATGGCCGCAAGGTTTGCGGAGTACGAGCAGCGCGGCAAGGAGCTGAGGATGGCCAGAGAGGATCTGCGTGCGACCCAGAGTCTGATGAGTACCGGATCCAGAAAGAGCAAGCCAGAACTGAAGAAGAGGATAACATCGCTGAAAGGCGAGATTGTGAGGCTGGAGGCGAGGAGAGCGGAGATACTGGAGGGGAGCGGACTCTTCAAGGAGAAGCTGATCAACAGCAATCGGTTTGCCGCCACGAAATCCCCAGGTAAGGTGGAGGTGGATGATGGGGAGAGTAGTGGCGGCGAAGATAGTGAGGATGGTGGTGAAGAGGAGAAGATGGAGGAAAGTGTGGGAGTTGTAGCTACTCCAGGTGACACCCAGACCCAGGACAGCTACATTGAGGCTGGACAGGTGGCACTTCCGCCAAGCGAGAGTGAGGAGGATGACGAGGAGGGTGAGGCTGGGGGTCTGCTGAGGGCAATTGTGATGCAGGAGTCCCCAGCCCACCTCCAGAATTTCACCTTTGGGGACGAGGAATGTGAAGATGTGGTGGTCAAGCAGAGGTCCAAGAAAAGGAAGACAAAGGAGACGGTACAATATGTATTTGTCCCCTTCCAGCAGTCTGGGCCAGCTGCAAAGCTGGTTCAGGCTGCGGGCTCCCCCAAACTGCCAGACCCCGTTCCTGTGGTGGAGCGGGGCCAGCACGGGGAGTACAGTAAGGCGTCAGGAAAGGCTAAGGGCGCAATAGTTGTGAAGCCCACCCATCCTGTCGGTAGGGAAGGGCAGGATGGGCACATGCCGGGCAGCTCTGGCACTGCAGGACCGCCCCAGGGTGGCAGGGGGCGTGTCCAAGTGCCAGAGGCAAGTTATGCTGCCGTGTGCTCGGGGGGCGGTTCCCCGAGTACTGTGGGCACTACTGGCGCCGCGGGGCACTCCCCTGTGAGGGGGGGGAGTGTCCGGGCGCCAGAGAGCGTTGTGTCTGTGTGCTCGGGGGGCGGTCCCCCGAGTACAGTGTGTTCTGCGGGCACTGCAGGGCACTCCCCTGTGAGGGGGGGGAGTGTCCCGGTGTCGGGATCAGTGTCCGGCAATGGCGCCGTGGGAGGAGCTGGGGTGCGCTCGGTGGGGCAGCCCCAGACTCAGGAGGCACCATTGATCATTCAGAAGGAGGAGCCATCATCATCAGCAGCAGCAGCAGCAGCCAAGCCGGAAATTAAGCCAGCGGTACTACAAATCTCAGCCAGCCCAGAATCAGTTAGGCAGGGTATGAGTGAGAATGCTGAGTGTAGTAGTGTTGTGGATGAGAGGAGTGTCAGTGGAGTGAATGTTGGTGGGAGTAGTGGTATGAATGGGAAAAAGGATGATGTGAGTGGTGGTGTGAGTGGTGGTGTGAATGGTGGTTCTGGGTCTGGGTCTGGGTCTGGCCCGGCTGCCCCCCCGGCAGTGACTGCTCCTAGGAGCTATGCTAATGTCGCTGCCGGGGGTCCAGGGGGGTCCCCGTCTCCGTCCGTCCCCGGGGGTTACTTGCAACAGCGCCTCCTGGAGGCTCTGCGTAGGGGAGACAGGTCGATCCAGGTAGAGGGAAGGGGTGAGGTCGACCTGTCTTTCTGGATAGAGAGGCACGGTTTGGGGGCTTTCCGAGAGCAGAATGGGGAGGTGGTCTGGTCCCTCCCGACAACCGGGCAGGACAATAACCGCAGGAATGTGGTCCGTCTGATTTGGAGGGGTGAGGATGCGTGCCCACCTCGCGCTAAAGTGGTTGAGCTCCTCCTCCAGATGGAATTCAGGGCGAGTGACATCTTTGCCCTGATCCACCCCTACGGTACGTCCGAGTTTGACGTCAGTTTCGTTCGGCCAGAGGGTCTCGAACTCTTCTGGTCAAACTACGAGGTGGCGAAGAACGAGCCCGGCTGGCGGGATTTTGCCGTAAAGGCAATTTCCCGTCAGAACTCGGTCAAGAAGGTGACCGTTTTGACCCGTAACGAGTCACTTTCTTGTTACGACATCATGACCTGGCTCGGTCGGTATGGGGATGTGACGGACATGCCCAAGAAAAACATTGATGAGCACGGGATCTGGTCCGGGGCCTGGACGTTTTCCGTCAAACTCAGGCGTTCAGGGAGTACGGTTGCCCACATTCCGTCAGCCGCCTTCCTTGGACGTGACAGGATCCAGGTCTTCTACCAGGGGCAGCCTAAGGTCTGTCACAGGTGCGGTAGCCCCACCCATTTTAGCGCAGCTTGTACTGTACAGGTCTGTGCTTTGTGTGGTGGGGTGGGTCATCTGGCCGCATCCTGTAGGCAGATCCGCTGCCATCTGTGTGGTGTCCTCGGGCACCCTTTCAGCCGTTGTCCTAGCGCCTTCGCCCGTGCGGCGGCCGCTCCGGCTGGGGAGAGCTGTGAAGTTGCCTCGGCTGGAGAGGGTACGAGCAGGGATGGGGGCGCACCAGGGCTAGTGAGGAAGAAGGGCCCCGCCAAACTAAGGCGGGAGGAAAATCGGAGGAGGAGTAGGGAGCAGGAGAGTGCCCAAGTGACGGGGGTAGCTCCGGCCCCTGCTCCTGAAGCTGGCCCTGAAATGACTGAAGCCCTGGAGGAGGACGTGCTGGATGAGGAGGTCAGGAGACTGGGCGAAGAGGAAGGCAATATGGCCGACTCTTCCGATTCCTCCCACTATGAAAGTGTGGATGAGGAGAGTGTAGAGAAGGCCAAAAAGAAAGACAAGGGCAAAAGGAAAGGGAGAAAGAAGAGGTCCAAGCCCTCTCTCCCTCGTACTGCGGGCCGGGTCCAAAGCGGAAGCCTGACTGCCCCCCCTCTGGTTGACCTGTCAAACCGGTACCTCGTCCTTGATAACATCTCCTCCCCCTCCTTGGAGGGGGAAGGTGAGGGCGAGGTGCCTAGGGAGAGAGAGCCTCTGGGGGGAACTGGGCCCTGTCCTGTTGAGGCACCTTCCTCAGAGGGCAGGGCTAGACCGGGGTCGGACGGAGACGGGGACCATATGGACCAGAGTGAGTCCAAAAAAAGGGGTAAAAGCGGTCCTGCCCTTTCTTCTTCTTCTGGGGATGAGGGCACGAAGAAGAAGGGGAAGAAGAAATAAAGGTGAGGCCATCTAACTTAAAATCACCCATGATGGCGGCACTCACCCCATTGACGCTGGCATCCATTAACTGTGCCAGCATAAAGTCTGATACGGCTAGATTCGCAGCCTTTGATTTTCTCGGCCGTGTTGAAGCCGACATTTTGTATCTGCAAGAGACCAGGTTGTCAGATTCAGCCTCCCTGGTAAAAGCCAGAAGAGAGTGGAGGTGCGGTCCCTCCCACTGGTCTCTTGCGGCTGAGCCGTATAGTGGGGTGGCGGTCCTTTTTACCGCTCCGGTTGAATGCCGACGGGTTATTGAGTTAGAAATGGGGAGGTGCCTGATCTTAGATGTCCTCATGAAGGGGCAAGAGCTCCGGCTCATTAACATCTACGCCCCACAAACCAAGTGGGGCCGCAAAGATCTCTTTATGAGGATTAAGCCCTTCCTTTTTACTAGCCGGCAAGTGATTTTTGGAGGGGACTTCAATAATGTCACGAGGTCCCAAGATAGGAGAGGTTCCAATGGTCCGCTGGCTTACGATAGCGTGGCCCTCAATAATATAGTTAGGGAAGCTCGCCTAGAGGACGCCCACATCCGGAGCCCCTCAGGCCACGTGGGTTTCACCTATCATCGAGGTAGCTGCAGGTCTAGGATAGACAGGTTTTATTTAAAGGAGGAAGCCGTCTCTTCTGCAGTGTCCGTGGTTGAGGTGGAATTCTCCGATCACTGTATGATTTTGTTTTCCTTGAATGTTTCAGAGACCCCCCGGATGGGTAAAGGTTATTGGAAGCTGAATTCGTCCCTCCTGGAGGAAGCGGAGATAAGACAGTCCTTTGAGGACTTTCTTCAGAGTCAGGTACCTTTACTGGACTTTTGTAGTAGTAAGTCAGAGTGGTGGGAGATATTCAAGAAGCGGGTTGCGGGGTTCTTCCGCCAGCTCTCGAGCCTCAGGTCCCTGAATAGGTACCGCCTGTATCGGGGTCTGAGGAGGAAACTCGAGCTCCTTGTCTCGACTGGAGGTAGCCGGGAGGATATCTCCAGAGTGAAATCCTTGCTGATGGGGTGTCAGTACGATAGGCACGCATCTTTGGTTTTTGAGAGGGATTACGGGAGGTACCGCTCGCCCGACCCTTACAAGAACTGTAAGATGTCAGTGAGTAGTAAAGTGGTCTCAGGACTGATTGATAGTACGGGATCTCTGAATCGGTCCAGATCAGGGATCCTGGAGGTCGTCAGATCCTTCTACTCGCACCTCTTGGGAAGGAAGGATCTAAATCGAGACGGGATGTCGGCTTTCCTGGCTGAAACTATTCCTGAGCCAGGGGTAGACCCCTCTCTTGATGTTTTGGCAGAAGAAATCAGGGAAGAGGAAGTGAGACTGGCGATCAAGGGGCTCGCCCCCAAGAAGTCGCCAGGCCCGGATGGCTTAACATCCGAGTGGTACAGGACCTTTAAGGAGTCTTTAGCTCCCCTCTTGACTGAGGTATTCAATGAGTGTCTCTCCTCGGGCACTCTACCAAAGTCAATGAGGAGGTCAGCCCTGATTCTTCTGTCAAAGGGTAAAGATCCTAGCCGGATTGAGAATTGGAGGCCCATAGCTCTTCTCAATACGGACAGGAAGCTTCTGGCCAAGATACTGTTTAATCGGTTGGTGAAGTTTGCACCCCGGCTCCTTTCGGGGGCCCAGCACTGCTCTGTTCCGGGCCGAAGCACCTTAAGTGCTGTCCTCAGTGTCAGGGAGGCAGTGGAGCGGAGTAGTGCGGGTCTCTGGAAGGGGTACATGCTGTCCTTGGATCAGGCCAAAGCATTTGATCGGGTGAACCACGAATACCTCTGGTCCGTCCTCCTGAGATATGGCTTACCGAGTACTTTTGTGAATTGGCTTGTCACCTTATATGCAGGGGCAGAGAGTTTCCCGCTGGTGAACGGTTGGTCTGGCCGCTCTTTTGAGGTGGGGTCCGGAGTCCGTCAGGGTTGTCCTTTGAGCCCGCTGTTATACGTGTTCGCAATCGATCCCTTCGTCCGGAGGGTAGATTGTGGGCCGTTGGCGGGAGTCGGGATGACTCTGGCGGAGCCGGATGTCGCCCAGAGAGTGGTGGCGTACGCTGATGATGTCACTATTTTCGTCTCCTCACGGGAGGAGGTCGATGTGGTGATGTCAGAGGTGGACCGCTACTCGGAGGCATCCGGGTCCAAGATCAACCGGGATAAGTGTGAAAGTCTCTGGCTGGGAGGGGGAGATCCCACGTTTGATCTCCCTGACACCCTTCCAGGGCTCCAAGAGTCAGCAAAAATTCTGGGCATCACATTCGGCCAGGATGATTATCCCACCAAAAACTGGGATGGTAAGCTCCAGGATGCCACTCAGAGGGTGAACCAGTGGAAGGGTTGGTCTATGACCCTCAGGGAAAGGGTACACCTGATCAAATCGTACCTGCTCCCCTTGTTTATCTATCTGGGCAGTGTATGTATCTTACCAGAGGCTTACTACACTAGGGTCTACAGCCTGTTTTTCCAACTGTTATGGGGGAACAGGTTGAACCTAGTCAAGAGGGAGGTTACGTACCGCACGAGGAGACTAGGGGGTTTATCTATGGTAAACCCCGTGGTGTTCTTAACGAACACCTTCTTGAAAGCCAACATTGCAAACCTCTGGAAAGAGAGGGCTCCTCCGTGGGTACTTTCCTGCAAGGAGTGGTTTCGGCCTTTCTTCCAGGAATGGGAGACAGGAGGGCAAGTGAAGGACCTCCGTACACCACATGGATATCTTCCGGCTTACGCTACCCCGACTCTGAAGGCGATACGTCGGTGGGGTCTGGGAGTGTGGGAGATCAGGACCCAGTCAAGGCAGTTCCTTGACAAACGGGTTCTGTTGACCCACTTCCAGAAGCCTCTGGCGCTCAGGGACTGCCCAGGTCGGGATCTGAGGGAGGGGTTGTATCTTTTAAACATGAAAAGGATCCCCCAGAAGTTTTGGGACTTGGCCTGGCGCTGCTTTCAGGGGAAGCTATGTGTAAGGGACAACCTGAAGTACAGGAACTCTGATGACCGGGGATGTCCCCGAGAAGAGTGTGGGGACACGCTGGAAAGCATGGACCACTTCCTGCTTCATTGTCCCTTTAACATAGGGGTCTACAACAGGGTGGGCGCTTCCATCGGCTGGAGTCAACTTGCCGGCCTTGCCTATCCGGAGTGGGCTTATGGGGCATTCAGGAACCTGGGTGGCCGAGATCGGGGCACTTTATTTTTAGTCAGTTTAGTGGTTAGGTACTACACGTGGAACGCACGGTGCTTAGTGTCGACCCAACAGAAAATCCTCTCCGAGGTGGAGGTCTGTAGGAACATCACTGGTGACCTCGGGAAGATCAGGTCTTTGGAGTATGGCAGTCTTGGTACCAGTAGGGCTTCTCTCCTGTGGAGAGGTTTCTCATTTCATGTGCCCTAGGTACTAAACCTTTTGGGTAGAGTACCTTTTATTTTTGGTTAGGGGCAGTGTTATAGGGGTAGAGATAGGGTGAAGGTAGGGTCAGATTTATTGTAGGGATAGAATTAGGGAGAATTGTAGGGGGAGTTAGGGAAAGAGTATAAAATGATTTATGTATCAGGTCTGCCATCCTTCTCCCTGGTGGTGGGCTGATGCATGTGCACATTAGCTTTTTGTTTTGTTTTCAATTTACATGGTATGAAGGGCTTACAGGCAACCAAACTTGGGCCTAAAGGGGGTGGTGGTTCAGAATGTATAAGTTTGTATATAAGTTGGTTGGGAGGAGTGTTAGGTGGGGAGGGTGTATTTGTGGGTGGTGGTTTTGTGGTGTTTTGGGGTCCTGACATGGGTCAGTTAAGGACTGGACTTTGTGAACTGTATGGACGGTATGGACTCTGACCCATGTACAGGAGGGGTGGTGTGGGTGAGGGGACAGTTTTAGTGTAGGTGTTTTCCGTTGTTTTCTGTAGTATATTTTTGTGTATTTTCAGTAAGTTTTGTATTGTGTTTTGTATATATTGTGTTTTGTATTTATATTGTTTTATATTATATAGTGTATAGTGCAGTCGGGCCAGTAGTTAAGTAGTGTCATATGTGTTTATGCGTATGTATATGTGTGCGTTTATGTGTATATACATGTGTATGTATATATATATATATGTATGTATGTGTATGCTTGCGTATATGCATGTATACATGTTTGTGTATAAAATTTTATATTTTATTTTTTCCTCCTTGGGGGGGCTGCTCCCCTCCGGTGTCTCTGTTCTCCTCGCTTCCGGCTTCGCGGTCTCGCTTTTCGGCGGTGTTGTCCTTTTCTTCGGTTGTGGCTTGCTCTTTTTGGGTCCGGCTCTCGCCGGTTTCTGGGCCGCGCGCAGATCCTCTCTGGCCGTCCTCGGCTCCTTGCCGTGCTGGGCGTGCTTCGCGGGCCTTGCGGCCGTGCGGGGGCGGTGCGTGGGGCTGGGCTCTTTGGGCCCTCTCTCCGGCCGCGTCTCCGCGCTGCTTTTCCCTGCCCTTCTTTCACCGGTGGATCTCTGGCTGTGAGGCAGAGTGTTATTTATTAGCAAGTTGTGCTGAAATATTTTTATTTTTATTTTTTTTATTTTTTTTATTTTTTTTCCCCTGGGTAAGGGTCATTTTTGAGTTACAGCCAAGTTGTGCTACCTTTATGTTCCTTTTCTTTTGTTTTATAGCCAAGTCGTGCTTATTTTATGTTTTATATATTTTTATAAGCCAAGTTGGGCTATTTTTATGTTCTTTTTGGAATGCGTGTTTGAGTGTGATATTTAGTTTTTTGGTATGTGAAAAAAGTAAAAGTGTATTTTAGTAAATTTGGGCTGGCCGGTTAGGCAGAATTTGTTTTTGCAATTTTATTTATGTTATGTTTGTTATAGCTGGTTAAGCTTGTTTTTGTTTAATATTTTGTATCTGATTTGTTTTGCATTTTTATAATAAAAAGAGTTGCTGCTCCCAGCAGGGTGTGTGCGGGTGTGTCTCCTGAGACTTCCAGCAGAGCAGAGCCAAGCAGAGTTTTCCAACAAGCTTTCCCCAGGTTTGTGGCAGATTCCTGGGGAAGAAGCTCCTGCAATGGAGCCTCGTGGCTCCACTCCCCGTTCCAGGCTGGCGGGAAGTGGAGTGAAAACTTCGACAGCCATTGTTCCGGCCGGGAGAAGATCGGGCAGAGTCTGCAGCAATGCAGGCTCTGCTACCCAGGCTACGGATGCCAGTCAGAGATCCACTGGTGGAAGAAAGGCAAGGAAAAGCAGTGTGGAGATGTGGTCGGAGAGTGGGCCCGGCGAGTCCAGTTCCACGTACTGCTCCCGCATGGCCGCAAGGTTTGCGGAGTACGAGCAGCGCGGCAAGGAGCTGAGGATGGCCAGAGAGGATCTGCGTGCGACCCAGAGTCTGATGAGTACCGGATCCAGAAAGAGCAAGCCAGAACTGAAGAAGAGGATAACATCGCTGAAAGGCGAGATTGTGAGGCTGGAGGCGAGGAGAGCGGAGATACTGGAGGGGAGCGGACTCTTCAAGGAGAAGCTGATCAACAGCAATCGGTTTGCCGCCACGAAATCCCCAGGTAAGGTGGAGGTGGATGATGGGGAGAGTAGTGGCGGCGAAGATAGTGAGGATGGTGGTGAAGAGGAGAAGATGGAGGAAAGTGTGGGAGTTGTAGCTACTCCAGGTGACACCCAGACCCAGGACAGCTACATTGAGGCTGGACAGGTGGCACTTCCGCCAAGCGAGAGTGAGGAGGATGACGTGGAGGGTGAGGCTGGGGGTCTGCTGAGGGCAATTGTGATGCAGGAGTCCCCAGCCCACCTCCAGAATTTCACCTTTGGGGACGAGGAATGTGAAGATGTGGTGGTCAAGCAGAGGTCCAAGAAAAGGAAGACAAAGGAGACGGTACAATATGTATTTGTCCCCTTCCAGCAGTCTGGGCCAGCTGCAAAGCTGGTTCAGGCTGCGGGCTCCCCCAAACTGCCAGACCCCGTTCCTGTGGTGGAGCGGGGCCAGCACGGGGAGTACAGTAAGGCGTCAGGAAAGGCTAAGGGCGCAATAGTTGTGAAGCCCACCCATCCTGTCGGTAGGGAAGGGCAGGATGGGCACATGCCGGGCAGCTCTGGCACTGCAGGACCGCCCCAGGGTGGCAGGGGGCGTGTCCAAGTGCCAGAGGCAAGTTATGCTGCCGTGTGCTCGGGGGGCGGTTCCCCGAGTACTGTGGGCACTACTGGCGCCGCGGGGCACTCCCCTGTGAGGGGGGGGAGTGTCCGGGCGCCAGAGAGCGTTGTGTCTGTGTGCTCGGGGGGCGGTCCCCCGAGTACAGTGTGTTCTGCGGGCACTGCAGGGCACTCCCCTGTGAGGGGGGGGAGTGTCCCGGTGTCGGGATCAGTGTCCGGCAATGGCGCCGTGGGAGGAGCTGGGGTGCGCTCGGTGGGGCAGCCCCAGACTCAGGAGGCACCATTGATCATTCAGAAGGAGGAGCCATCATCATCATCAGCAGCAGCAGCAGCCAAGCCGGAAATTAAGCCAGCGGTACTACAAATCCCAGCCAGCCCAGAATCAGTTAGGCAGGGTATGAGTGAGAATGCTGAGTGTAGTAGTGTTGTGGATGAGAGGAGTGTCAGTGGAGTGAATGTTGGTGGGAGTAGTGGTATGAATGGGAAAAAGGATGATGTGAGTGGTGGTGTGAGTGGTGGTGTGAATGGTGGTTCTGGGTCTGGGTCTGGGTCTGGCCCGGCTGCCCCCCCGGCAGTGACTGCTCCTAGGAGCTATGCTAATGTCGCTGCCGGGGGTCCAGGGGGATCCCCGTCTCCGTCCGTCCCCGGGGGTTACTTGCAACAGCGCCTCCTGGAGGCTCTGCGTAGGGGAGACAGGTCGATCCAGGTAGAGGGAAGGGGTGAGGTCGACCTGTCTTTCTGGATAGAGAGGCACGGTTTGGGGGCTTTCCGAGAGCAGAATGGGGAGGTGGTCTGGTCCCTCCCGACAACCGGGCAGGACAATAACCGCAGGAATGTGGTCCGTCTGATTTGGAGGGGTGAGGATGCGTGCCCACCTCGCGCTAAAGTGGTTGAGCTCCTCCTCCAGATGGAACTCAGGGCGAGTGACATCTTTGCCCTGATCCACCCCTATGGTACGTCCGAGTTTGACGTCAGTTTCGTTCGGCCAGAGGGTCTCGAACTCTTCTGGTCAAACTACGAGGTGGCGAAGAACGAGCCCGGCTGGCGGGATTTTGCCGTAAAGGCAATTTCCCGTCAGAACTCGGTCAAGAAGGTGACCGTTTTGACCCGTAACGAGTCACTTTCTTGTTACGACATCATGACCTGGCTCGGTCGGTATGGGGATGTGACGGACATGCCCAAGAAAAACATTGATGAGCACGGGATCTGGTCCGGGGCCTGGACGTTTTCCGTCAAACTCAGGCGTTCAGGGAGTACGGTTGCCCACATTCCGTCAGCCGCCTTCCTTGGACGTGACAGGATCCAGGTCTTCTACCAGGGGCAGCCTAAGGTCTGTCACAGGTGCGGTAGCCCCACCCATTTTAGCGCAGCTTGTACTGTACAGGTCTGTGCTTTGTGTGGTGGGGTGGGTCATCTGGCCGCATCCTGTAGGCAGATCCGCTGCCATCTGTGTGGTGTCCTCGGGCACCCTTTCAGCCGTTGTCCTAGCGCCTTCGCCCGTGCGGCGGCCGCTCCGGCTGGGGAGAGCTGTGAAGTTGCCTCGGCTGGAGAGGGTACGAGCAGGGATGGGGGCGCACCAGGGCTAGTGAGGAAGAAGGGCCCCGCCAAACTAAGGCGGGAGGAAAATCGGAGGAGGAGTAGGGAGCAGGAGAGTGCCCAAGTGACGGGGGTAGCTCCGGCCCCTGCTCCTGAAGCTGGCCCTGAAATGACTGAAGCCCTGGAGGAGGACGTGCTGGATGAGGAGGTCAGGAGACTGGGCGAAGAGGAAGGCAATATGGCCGACTCTTCCGATTCCTCCCACTATGAAAGTGTGGATGAGGAGAGTGTAGAGAAGGCCAAAAAGAAAGACAAGGGCAAAAGGAAAGGGAGAAAGAAGAGGTCCAAGCCCTCTCTCCCTCGTACTGCGGGCCGGGTCCAAAGCGGAAGCCTGACTGCCCCCCCTCTGGTTGACCTGTCAAACCGGTACCTCGTCCTTGATAACATCTCCTCCCCCTCCTTGGAGGGGGAAGGTGAGGGCGAGGTGCCTAGGGAGAGAGAGCCTCTGGGGGGAACTGGGCCCTGTCCTGTTGAGGCACCTTCCTCAGAGGGCAGGGCTAGACCGGGGTCGGACGGAGACGGGGACCATATGGACCAGAGTGAGTCCAAAAAAAGGGGTAAAAGCGGTCCTGCCCTTTCTTCTTCTTCTGGGGATGAGGGCACGAAGAAGAAGGGGAAGAAGAAATAAAGGTGAGGCCATCTAACTTAATCACCCATGATGGCGGCACTCACCCCATTGACGCTGGCATCCATTAACTGTGCCAGCATAAAGTCTGATACGGCTAGATTCGCAGCCTTTGATTTTCTCGGCCGTGTTGAAGCCGACATTTTGTATCTGCAAGAGACCAGGTTGTCAGATTCAGCCTCCCTGGTAAAAGCCAGAAGAGAGTGGAGGTGCGGTCCCTCCCACTGGTCTCTTGCGGCTGAGCCGTATAGTGGGGTGGCGGTCCTTTTTACCGCTCCGGTTGAATGCCGACGGGTTATTGAGTTAGAAATGGGGAGGTGCCTGATCTTAGATGTCCTCATGAAGGGGCAAGAGCTCCGGCTCATTAACATCTACGCCCCACAAACCAAGTGGGGCCGCAAAGATCTCTTTATGAGGATTAAGCCCTTCCTTTTTACTAGCCGGCAAGTGATTTTTGGAGGGGACTTCAATAATGTCACGAGGTCCCAAGATAGGAGAGGTTCCAATGGTCCGCTGGCTTACGATAGCGTGGCCCTCAATAATATAGTTAGGGAAGCTCGCCTAGAGGACGCCGACATCCGGAGCCCCTCAGGCCACGTGGGTTTCACCTATCATCGAGGTAGCTGCAGGTCTAGGATAGACAGGTTTTATTTAAAGGAGGAAGCCGTCTCTTCTGCAGTGTCCGTGGTTGAGGTGGAATTCTCCGATCACTGTATGATTTTGTTTTCCTTGAATGTTTCAGAGACCCCCCGGATGGGTAAAGGTTATTGGAAGCTGAATTCGTCCCTCCTGGAGGAAGCGGAGATAAGACAGTCCTTTGAGGACTTTCTTCAGAGTCAGGTACCTTTACTGGACTTTTGTAGTAGTAAGTCAGAGTGGTGGGAGATATTCAAGAAGCGGGTTGCGGGGTTCTTCCGCCAGCTCTCGAGCCTCAGGTCCCTGAATAGGTACCGCCTGTATCGGGGTCTGAGGAGGAAACTCGAGCTCCTTGTCTCGACTGGAGGTAGCCGGGAGGATATCTCCAGAGTGAAATCCTTGCTGATGGGGTGTCAGTACGATAGGCACGCATCTTTGGTTTTTGAGAGGGATTACGGGAGGTACCGCTCGCCCGACCCTTACAAGAACTGTAAGATGTCAGTGAGTAGTAAAGTGGTCTCAGGACTGATTGATAGTACGGGATCTCTGAATCGGTCCAGATCAGGGATCCTGGAGGTCGTCAGATCCTTCTACTCGCACCTCTTGGGAAGGAAGGATCTAAATCGAGACGGGATGTCGGCTTTCCTGGCTGAAACTATTCCTGAGCCAGGGGTAGACCCCTCTCTTGATGTTTTGGCAGAAGAAATCAGGGAAGAGGAAGTGAGACTGGCGATCGAGGGGCTCGCCCCCAAGAAGTCGCCAGGCCCGGATGGCTTAACATCCGAGTGGTACAGGACCTTTAAGGAGTCTTTAGCTCCCCTCTTGACTGAGGTATTCAATGAGTGTCTCTCCTCGGGCACTCTACCAAAGTCAATGAGGAGGTCAGCCCTGATTCTTCTGTCAAAGGGTAAAGATCCTAGCCGGATTGAGAATTGGAGGCCCATAGCTCTTCTCAATATGGACAGGAAGCTTCTGGCCAAGATACTGTTTAATCGGTTGGTGAAGTTTGCACCCCGGCTCCTTTCGGGGGCCCAGCACTGCTCTGTTCCGGGCCGAAGCACCTTAAGTGCTGTCCTCAGTGTCAGGGAGGCAGTGGAGCGGAGTAGTGCGGGTCTCTGGAAGGGGTACATGCTGTCCTTGGATCAGGCCAAAGCATTTGATCGGGTGAACCACGAATACCTCTGGTCCGTCCTCCTGAGATATGGCTTACCGAGTACTTTTGTGAATTGGCTTGTCACCTTATATGCAGGGGCAGAGAGTTTCCCGCTGGTGAACGGTTGGTCTGGCCGCTCTTTTGAGGTGGGGTCCGGAGTCCGTCAGGGTTGTCCTTTGAGCCCGCTGTTATACGTGTTCGCAATCGATCCCTTCGTCCGGAGGGTAGATTGTGGGCCGTTGGCGGGAGTCGGGATGACTCTGGCGGAGCCGGATGTCGCCCAGAGAGTGGTGGCGTACGCTGATGATGTCACTATTTTCGTCTCCTCACGGGAGGAGGTCGATGTGGTGATGTCAGAGGTGGACAGCTACTCGGAGGCATCCGGGTCCAAGATCAACCGGGATAAGTGTGAAAGTCTCTGGCTGGGAGGGGGAGATCCCACGTTTGATCTCCCTGACACCCTTCCAGGGCTCCAAGAGTCAGCAAAAATTCTGGGCATCACATTCGGCCAGGATGATTATCCCACCAAAAACTGGGATGGTAAGCTCCAGGATGCCACTCAGAGGGTGAACCAGTGGAAGGGTTGGTCTATGACCCTCAGGGAAAGGGTACACCTGATCAAATCGTACCTGCTCCCCTTGTTTATCTATCTGGGCAGTGTATGTATCTTACCTGAGGCTTACTACACTAGGGTCTACAGCCTGTTTTTCCAACTGTTATGGGGGAACAGGTTGAACCTAGTCAAGAGGGAGGTTACGTACCGCACGAGGAGACTAGGGGGTTTATCTATGGTAAACCCCGTGGTGTTCTTAACGAACACCTTCTTGAAAGCCAACATTGCAAACCTCTGGAAAGAGAGGGCTCCTCCGTGGGTACTCTCCTGCAAGGAGTGGTTTCGGCCTTTCTTCCAGGAATGGGAGACAGGAGGGCAAGTGAAGGACCTCCGTACACCACATGGATATCTTCCGGCTTACGCTACCCCGACTCTGAAGGCGATACGTCGGTGGGGTCTGGGAGTGTGGGAGATCAGGACCCAGTCAAGGCAGTTCCTTGACAAACGGGTTCTGTTGACCCACTTCCAGAAGCCTCTGGCGCTCAGGGACTGCCCAGGTCGGGATCTGAGGGAGGGGTTGTATCTTTTAAACATGAAAAGGATCCCCCAGAAGTTTTGGGACTTGGCCTGGCGCTGCTTTCAGGGGAAGCTATGTGTAAGGGACAACCTGAAGTACAGGAACTCTGATGACCGGGGATGTCCCCGAGAAGAGTGTGGGGACACGCTGGAAAGCATGGACCACTTCCTGCTTCATTGTCCCTTTAACATAGGGGTCTACAACAGGGTGGGCGCTTCCATCGGCTGGAGTCAACTTGCCGGCCTTGCCTATCCGGAGTGGGCTTATGGGGCATTCAGGAACCTGGGTGGCCGAGATCGGGGCACTTTATTTTTAGTCAGTTTAGTGGTTAGGTACTACACGTGGAACGCACGGTGCTTAGTGTCGACCCAACAGAAAATCCTCTCCGAGGTGGAGGTCTGTAGGAACATCACTGGTGACCTCGGGAAGATCAGGTCTTTGGAGTATGGCAGTCTTGGTACCAGTAGGGCTTCTCTCCTGTGGAGAGGTTTCTCATTTCATGTGCCCTAGGTACTAAACCTTTTGGGTAGAGAACCTTTTATTTTTGGTTAGGGGCAGTGTTATAGGGGTAGAGATAGGGTGAGGGTAGGGTCAGATTTATTGTAGGGATAGAATTAGGGAGAATTGTAGGGGGAGTTAGGGAAAGAGTATAAAATGATTTATGTATCAGGTCTGCCATCCTTCTCCCTGGTGGTGGGCTGATGCATGTGCACATTAGCTTTTTGTTTTGTTTTCAATTTACATGGTATGAAGGGCTTACAGGCAACCAAACTTGGGCCTAAAGGGGGTGGTGGTTCAGAATGTATAAGTTTGTATATAAGTTGGTTGGGAGGAGTGTTAGGTGGGGAGGGTGTATTTGTGGGTGGTGGTTTTGTGGTGTTTTGGGGTCCTGACATGGGTCAGTTAAGGACTGGACTTTGTGAACTGTATGGACGGTATGGACTCTGACCCATGTACAGGAGGGGTGGTGTGGGTGAGGGGACAGTTTTAGTGTAGGTGTTTTCCGTTGTTTTCTGTAGTATATTTTTGTGTATTTTCAGTAAGTTTTGTATTGTGTTTTGTATATATTGGGTTTTGTATTTATATTGTTTTATATTATATAGTGTATAGTGCAGTCGGGCCAGTAGTTAAGTAGTGTCATATGTGTTTATGTGTATGTATATGTGTGCGTTTATGTGTATATACATGTGTATGTATATATATATATATGTATGTATGTGTATGCTTGCGTATATGCATGTATACATGTTTGTGTATAAAATTTTATATTTAATTTTTTCCTCCTTGGGGGGGCTGCTCCCCTCCGGTGTCTCTGTTCTCCTCGCTTCCGGCTTCGCGGTCTCGCTTTTCGGCGGTGTTGTCCTTTTCTTCGGTTGTGGCTTGCTCTTTTTGGGTCCGGCTCTCGCCGGTTTCTGGGCCGCGCGCGGATCCTCTCTGGCCGTCCTCGGCTCCTTGCCGTGCTGGGCGTGCTTCGCGGGCCTTGCGGCCGTGCGGGGGCGGTGCGTGGGGCTGGGCTCTTTGGGCCCTCTCTCCGGCCGCGTCTCCGCGCTGCTTTTCCCTGCCCTTCTTTCACCGGTGGATCTCTGGCTGTGAGGCAGAGTGTTATTTATTAGCAAGTTGTGCTGAAATATTTTTTTTTTTACTTTTTTTTATTTTTTATTTATTTATTTTTTTTTTTTTCCCCTGGGTAAGGGTCATTTTTGAGTTACAGCCAAGTTGTGCTACCTTTATGTTCCTTTTCTTTTGTTTTATAGCCAAGTCGTGCTTATTTTATGTTTTATATATTTTTATAAGCCAAGTTGGGCTATTTTTATGTTCTTTTTGGAATGCGTGTTTGAGTGTGATATTTAGTTTTTTGGTATGTGAAAAAAGTAAAAGTGTATTTTAGTAAATTTGGGCTGGCCGGTTAGGCAGAATTTGTTTTTGCAATTTTATTTATGTTATGTTTGTTATAGCTGGTTAAGCTTGTTTTTGTTTAATATTTTGTATCTGATTTGTTTTGCATTTTTATAATAAAAAGAGTTGCTGCTCCCAGCAGGGTGTGTGCGGGTGTGTCTCCTGAGACTTCCAGCAGAGCAGAGCCAAGCAGAGATTTCCAACAAGCCTTCCCCAGGTTTGTGGCAGATTCCTGGGGAAGAAGCTCCTGCAATGGAGCCTCGTGGCTCCACTCCCCGTTCCAGGCTGGCGGGAAGTGGAGTGAAAACTTCGACAGCCATTGTTCCGTCCGGGAGAAGATCGGGCAGAGTCTGCAGCAATGCAGGCTCTGCTACCCAGGCTACGGATGCCAGCCAGAGATCCACTGGTGGAAGAAAGGCAAGGAAAGGCAGTGTGGAGATGTGGTCGGAGAGTGGGCCCGGCGAGTCCAGTTCCACGTACTGCTCCCGCATGGCCGCAAGGTTTGCGGAGTACGAGCAGCGCGGCAAGGAGCTGAGGATGGCCAGAGAGGATCTGCGTGCGACCCAGAGTCTGATGAGTACCGGATCCAGAAAGAGCAAGCCAGAACTGAAGAAGAGGATAACATCGCTGAAAGGCGAGATTGTGAGGCTGGAGGCGAGGAGAGCGGAGATACTGGAGGGGAGCGGACTCTTCAAGGAGAAGCTGATCAACAGCAATCGGTTTGCCGCCACGAAATCCCCAGGTAAGGTGGAGGTGGATGATGGGGAGAGTAGTGGCGGCGAAGATAGTGAGGATGGTGGTGAAGAGGAGAAGATGGAGGAAAGTGTGGGAGTTGTAGCTACTCCAGGTGACACCCAGACCCAGGACAGCTACATTGAGGCTGGACAGGTGGCACTTCCGCCAAGCGAGAGTGAGGAGGATGACGTGGAGGGTGAGGCTGGGGGTCTGCTGAGGGCAATTGTGATGCAGGAGTCCCCAGCCCACCTCCAGAATTTCACCTTTGGGGACGAGGAATGTGAAGATGTGGTGGTCAAGCAGAGGTCCAAGAAAAGGAAGACAAAGGAGACGGTACAATATGTATTTGTCCCCTTCCAGCAGTCTGGGCCAGCTGCAAAGCTGGTTCAGGCTGCGGGCTCCCCCAAACTGCCAGACCCCGTTCCTGTGGTGGAGCGGGGCCAGCACGGGGAGTACAGTAAGGCGTCAGGAAAGGCTAAGGGCGCAATAGTTGTGAAGCCCACCCATCCTGTCGGTAGGGAAGGGCAGGATGGGCACATGCCGGGCAGCTCTGGCACTGCAGGACCGCCCCAGGGTGGCAGGGGGCGTGTCCAAGTGCCAGAGGCAAGTTATGCTGCCGTGTGCTCGGGGGGCGGTTCCCCGAGTACTGTGGGCACTACTGGCGCCGCGGGGCACTCCCCTGTGAGGGGGGGGGAGTGTCCGGGCGCCAGAGAGCGTTGTGTCTGTGTGCTCGGGGGGCGGTCCCCTGAGTACAGTGTGTTCTGCGGGCACTGCAGGGCACTCCCCTGTGAGGGGGGGGAGTGTCCCGGTGTCGGGATCAGTGTCCGGCAATGGCGCCGTGGGAGGAGCTGGGGTGCGCTCGGTGGGGCAGCCCCAGACTCAGGAGGCACCATTGATCATTCAGAAGGAGGAGCCATCATCATCAGCAGCAGCAGCCAAGCCGGAAATTAAGCCAGCGGTACTACAAATCCCAGCCAGCCCAGAATCAGTTAGGCAGGGTATGAGTGAGAATGCTGAGTGTAGTAGTGTTGTGGATGAGAGGAGTGTCAGTGGAGTGAATGTTGGTGGGAGTAGTGGTATGAATGGGAAAAAGGATGATGTGAGTGGTGGTGTGAGTGGTGGTGTGAATGGTGGTTCTGGGTCTGGGTCTGGGTCTGGCCCGGCTGCCCCCCCGGCAGTGACTGCTCCTAGGAGCTATGCTAATGTCGCTGCCGGGGGTCCAGGGGGATCCCCGTCTCCGTCCGTCCCCGGGGGTTACTTGCAACAGCGCCTCCTGGAGGCTCTGCGTAGGGGAGACAGGTCGATCCAGGTAGAGGGAAGGGGTGAGGTCGACCTGTCTTTCTGGATAGAGAGGCACGGTTTGGGGGCTTTCCGAGAGCAGAATGGGGAGGTGGTCTGGTCCCTCCCAACAACCGGGCAGGACAATAACCGCAGGAATGTGGTCCGTCTGATTTGGAGGGGTGAGGATGCGTGCCCACCTCGCGCTAAAGTGGTTGAGCTCCTCCTCCAGATGGAATTCAGGGCGAGTGACATCTTTGCCCTGATCCACCCCTACGGTACGTCCGAGTTTGACGTCAGTTTCGTTCGGCCAGAGGGTCTCGAACTCTTCTGGTCAAACTACGAGGTGGCGAAGAACGAGCCCGGCTGGCGGGATTTTGCCGTAAAGGCAATTTCCCGTCAGAACTTGGTCAAGAAGGTGACCGTTTTGACCCGTAACGAGTCACTTTCTTGTTACGACATCATGACCTGGCTCGGTCGGTATGGGGATGTGACGGACATGCCCAAGAAAAACATTGATGAGCACGGGATCTGGTCCGGGGCCTGGACGTTTTCCGTCAAACTCAGGCGTTCAGGGAGTACTGTTGCCCACATTCCGTCAGCCGCCTTCCTTGGACGTGACAGGATCCAGGTCTTCTACCAGGGGCAGCCTAAGGTCTGTCACAGGTGCGGTAGCCCCACCCATTTTAGCGCAGCTTGTACTGTACAGGTCTGTGCTTTGTGTGGTGGGGTGGGTCATCTGGCCGCATCCTGTAGGCAGATCCGCTGCCATCTGTGTGGTGTCCTCGGGCACCCTTTCAGCCGTTGTCCTAGCGCCTTCGCCCGTGCGGCGGCCGCTCCGGCTGGGGAGAGCTGTGAAGTTGCCTCGGCTGGAGAGGGTACGAGCAGGGATGGGGGCGCACCAGGGCTAGTGAGGAAGAAGGGCCCCGCCAAACTAAGGCGGGAGGAAAATCGGAGGAGGAGTAGGGAGCAGGAGAGTGCCCAAGTGACGGGGGTAGCTCCGGCCCCTGCTCCTGAAGCTGGCCCTGAAATGACTGAAGCCCTGGAGGAGGACGTGCTGGATGAGGAGGTCAGGAGACTGGGCGAAGAGGAAGGCAATATGGCCGACTCTTCCGATTCCTCCCACTATGAAAGTGTGGATGAGGAGAGTGTAGAGAAGGCCAAAAAGAAAGACAAGGGCAAAAGGAAAGGGAGAAAGAAGAGGTCCAAGCCCTCTCTCCCTCGTACTGCGGGCCGGGTCCAAAGCGGAAGCCTGACTGCCCCCCCTCTGGTTGACCTGTCAAACCGGTACCTCGTCCTTGATAACATCTCCTCCCCCTCCTTGGAGGGGGAAGGTGAGGGCGAGGTGCCTAGGGAGAGAGAGCCTCTGGGGGGAACTGGGCCCTGTCCTGTTGAGGCACCTTCCTCAGAGGGCAGGGCTAGACCGGGGTCGGACGGAGATGGGGACCATATGGACCAGAGTGAGTCCAAAAAAAGGGGTAAAAGCGGTCCTGCCCTTTCTTCTTCTTCTGGGGATGAGGGCA